>NW_028145761.1:237500-298233 GCF_977016875.1 Pavona decussata | reverse complement strand
ACCTTGCGATCGGTCAGTGACATAATTTTCTCGGTAGAAATTGAGATGATCCTGCTGCTAGCATCCGAAACGACTTCCCGAGTCGTTATTTTAGTTCTTTCGTCTCTGGTTTAATAAAATTTTCCTCGCACGGACACCGGAGAAGTATGGCAAGACAACAAACTGCGTGTAAGAACACACGAAGGTGACTCGAGAGTTGCCGCTCGTCGATTGGGCAGAATAATACAAAGGATTTTTTTCTGCCAAATTGGGAGCCGGGATTCACGAGGCCGTTTGGAAATGGTCCGTTGAGACTCGTATCGGTAGCCAGGGGCTCCTTCGCTCGTTCTTGAAAACTTTCTTCTTGCTATTTCGCCCGCCCCCGACTGACTGCCCCTGGGTCTTCGAGGATGGGACATAAGTAGGTACAAGAGTCATAGTTTTCGCATTTGCGGTGCTTTCCATGCTGCTGATAAAGGTTATTCCGAAGTCCAAATACGTGCCCTCGGTTGCTGGAAATCGGTTGCGTTCAAAGTTTATTTGCGGTCTGCATAACTTTACGCTACCTAATTAGCGGTTGTCAGACAATTACGTAATTTTAAAGCTTGTTGATAGTGCAGAAGGTGACTATAGTTCAGAGAGGGGCTGCTATGTTGCTGTCTCTGGTTTTTTTTTTCCCTTCAGTAATTCATGGTATTTTATTGCCTATTTCAAGGTGCGACCAGCGGAGTTCAGTCGTGGGCTGCTCCATCGCTGATTCCGTACCTCTATGTTATTTTTGTATTTGAAACTTTAATTAAGTAGTAGATATTTTTAATTGACGTGCCCAACCGGCCGAGTGGGTCAGACAATCGGGCTGTCATTTGGTCGGGATCGGCACTTTTTTCACTCTTTTCAATTTCACCTCGACTTACTGGGTGACGATGACCAGTCACTGCTTTCATGATTTTCTTAATTTAATTTATTGTTTTTATATATATTATTTATTAATATTTTTTTTTCTTTAATAATTTGTTTCTGGATGCTCATTGAGGTCGTTCAGGCATAGGCTGCGGCTCCTCAGAGTTGTTATTTTTTTCTATTATTCTCCATGTAGCTATATTTTGTTTTTGGACGTTCTGTGTGGCCGTCCAGACAAGGGCTGCGTTTCTCACAGTCGTCATTAGGAAGCTTACGAATCGGCGACTTTCGCACGACGGCGCCGTTGGGTCACCTTATAGTCCCGTGTCGTCGTCCTGCAAAAATTTGAATTAAAGATTCGCAGTAAAGACGACGACGCTTATGCGCGACCGGCAAATTTTCCTGCCGTTCCTGAAGTTTGTTTTTATCTTTTGACAAGGCGAGTTGTTTAAACCAAACTTCCTAACTTCAGAGAAACGAGAGCTTGAATCGCAAACGATTAAGGAAGCGCTTTTATAAAGGAACAAGAATTTGTACATTTGTACAACTGTCACAAGTCAACAAATTTAGGGTTTCCGTACTGGAACTACGACTGTAAATGTAACCCTTTCTCGACAAGCTATATATTTGTGGAATCACACTGGTTGGTTGTTTGTCTCAGGAGCTCGAGAAAAAAAAAATACACAAGGCAGACTAACAAACGTTCTAGCTGTAGCATGACAGAAAAGAAAGCGCAGCTGTCAGTCGAGAAAACATTTGTATTCTAAAAGTTTAGGCTAGCTGTAAGACCACTCAAAACAACAGAGGAAAAATCGCCTAGCTCTGTAGTTGAGCTATTTAGTCCTTTTTTCTAACTGTCGAAACGAATGCTAAAAAGCAACTTTCTAGTCCCTTCAAATTCACAGTACACTAGAAAATGTCTTGTATTTCAGTGAAGTGTGAACAAAATGAAAGATTTCTCATATAGCAATTTACTTTTCATTTATACCGTGTCGTGCTTTGACCGCTTTCAGAGTTGGTTGAGCTCATAGCGTTCGCCGTGGCACTCTAGGAGGTCGTTTCATGATCGAAAACAGACAAAAAAAAAATAAAATCAAACGTCAAGGACATGCCCCTAATGTGATACTTAAATTATTTGGCAAAAATACCCGAAGTATCGAGAGAAAAATTGAAAAAAAGCCTCACTTTCTCCTGTTTCCAAGACGCCGGCAATCGCTCTCACCAACGCCGTCGACTTTGGCGCGAAGCCATTCTCGTCCCCAGAGCCCCAACCTTTTTTTTAAATTGTTGAACGAGTGGCTCTGGGTCCATCCAAAAATATCTCTTTTTTTTTCATTGGCTGTCGGAAACCTGATGCGCTGTAAGGTGAAAAATACTACGCTTCTGCGCATTTATCTTGAGACCGACACGAAATCGTGCTATACGAAGAAACGAACTGAATGTATACATTTTGTCGATCGATGAAAAGTACTTTCTGTTTACCGTAAAGAATTAGCGATTTGGATAAAAGTTCATCAAAGGAGACGCCTGAAATATTTTCGGACACTGGATGTTGAAATATTGTGTTAATTGTTTCAATTCTTCCAAATAAGCTAGCTTGCTTTCCGTAAAAGCCAAGGTGATCATTGCGATCTCAGAACTCTCAGAGGAAGAGCTGGACGCAGGAGTAAACTATACTCTTTGTACTAGCACAAGTCAGGAGTGATGTAGCTCTCAATTTGGAAGGTAAGTGCCTCTGACTCGGCTTTATTCCGTTGCCCAGAAACACCGGCCTACGGCCAAACAGACACAACATTTCGATTTATAATATTTGGAAATACTGTACACAGTCCCACACAAATAATAAAATGCTGAGAAAAATTGAAGTTTCCATTGTTGGTAATAATACAAGTAAATATCTGTGATGTATCAGGCGGTTTATTTCAAGGAATCTCATATTCTGTTTTAAGCTGAACAGAGATTCATTGGATTGTCCTGTGCACAGTAATGTAATTTGGATTTGATTTAATAAATAAAAATAAAAAATGCAAACCTTACAAAAGATCTATCGATCAGAGACTATGCAAACAGAAGCTAGAAGGCAAATTAATTAAAGATTTGCTCTTGGATTTTCTTGCACTGATTAAATGTTCTTCTCGCTTCCACTGGTTCACCCAATTAGTGCATTGTTTGCTTTTAAAGATTAAATATGGCTTCTAACGGGTTTTGTTGGAGGGATTAAGAATATTTAGGACTAACGGACTTATGTAAGTCTTACTTATTACTGAATTTGTTTGGACAATCCATTAAATTCTAATGAAATAATCACTTTCAATCAACAGCTCACATGAGAACTGCAACCTCCCTGAGTCACATGGAAATGATGGCACCCCATTTTTCTGTTAAGAATTAAAAGCAACGTAACTGAACTGATAACCTCCTCAAATCACAACCCCTGATGGCCTGTTTACATGGGGGAAGGATACATTTGTGGCTTTTACGGATTCACAACTTAGGAAGGATAGAGGGAAGATACATCCGTGACTTCGCCACTGCAAGGGTCACCTGGCTTTAATTTGTCTCTTTTTATTGTTGTTGTCTTCTGACATGTGCTTTACATGTATGACATCTACCTATTAGAGTACATCCCATCGGTTGGCCTCTCTCTCTCTCTCTCTCTTTCTCTCTCTCTCTCTCTCTCTCTCTCTCTCTCTCTCTCTCTCTCTCTCTCTCTCTCTCTCTCTCTCTCTCTCTCTCTCTCTCTCTCTCTCTCTCTCTCTCTCTCTCTCTCTCTCTCTGTGAGCTATCCTTCTTATTTGTTTTAAAAGTTGTTTCTAGATGAAGAATTTTCCCCCTGTGTTTAACAGTTACTACACTTAAGTGACACCTTCTCAGAAAGAAAACTGTCCTAGAATTGAAAGGTTGTAGTTTTTTTGCATTCGAGTCTGCTACTAATTGTAGTTGGTTCTGTCCTTAAGTATTTTAATTGATGCTTCTCAGACACTTTTTAAGACATCTGAATTTGTTTTTTAACAATTAATATCATCACTCATTTTTTTTTCTATTAATTTTTAAATTTTGCAAGTATAAATAAATCTGCTTTAAGCTATTTATCTAAGTCTATAACATTTTTTCACATAATTTTGAAAGTTTCAAATGGATTAGCAAAGCCTCAATGGCACGTCTCGTATAATTGTTTTTTTTTTTTTATAGTGTGGGGAACTTCTCTGACACTATGAAAGACTCTGAGCAAGTGTTTGGCACTATAAAGGATACTATCAAAATGCCTCTGTAACAAATAGACTTAATTGATTTAGTTTAATCTACCTGTAGCTGCCAATGCCACATAAGCATGTTTTTGTTTTATTCTTTATAATAGCAACAAAGGAATTTAAAGGTTTTTTTCAGTGGTAATCATTAATTTTCAGTTTTAAACATCTTAAGAAACCAAATGCTAAAAGAGTAGAATTTTCTCCCCACCCACCTTTACCCTGTGGTTTCTGATAGAGAGTACACGTAAAATGACTGGGGTCCTTAAAATGGGTAACCAGAAACAAAACTATACTGCAGTTTGTTTGACCAATAAAACAAAATATAATCATTTGCATCTGATCTTTAAATAGGGATCAAAAAAAATAAAAACAGTGTGCCATTGTTGATTTTAAATCATATTTTCAGACGTCACAAAGCTAGTAAGCTTTTTATCTAAGATAATAGATCTCAGAACACAGAGATGTGAGACTAATTAAGATATCCGAGCCATTCATTGGCACTAGTTTGTCTTTGACCTATAGTAGCATTGTGGGTTCAATTTCCTCCCTCTTTCATTGAAACAACACACAGATTTTTTGACATCAACAATCTGTCTCAGTTATGGAACACATTTAAACATTACATTAATGGCACAAGGCTCAAGTCCGATGACAATATTCCACAAAAACTTTAGAGAACAGAGGTGCAGAATGCATTTATGCAACAGTGAAACAAGAAACTACTAAAACAATTTGTATTAGTAGTATGCATGTAATCCCTAGATATTCAAATAAAAACGGTGTGGGGGCCAATAGTTGGTGTATCAAGATATTTTGACTTAGCTCGGAGCACTCCACAGATATGATGTATATATACAAATTAGTAAAATCAAACACCCCTTGTTCTAAAGAACTATATAATGTGACGGAGATGGGCAGTAAATTTTTGTCAGACGAGTTTTTAATGGCTGACTTCTATGCACCAACATTGTTATGTGATCTTGTGTTATACCACTGACGGATTTTATATCACTAAAAAATGTCTGGTTTGGCAAATCTTATCTTTCGATGACAAGAGCTTTTATCTTGCCCATTCGCCTCCAAATAGTGTGCTGTCCGTTTCCTTTTAAAGCCTTACGCAATTTGAATATCCCATATATTTATTCCTACATTAGTAGTATATGTTCATTGGAATTAACCTGGTTAGTATCGAGGTAAGGTCGAGATAAGGTCGAGGTGTCGTGGTAAATCATTGATATTCCTAAGCGTCGAGTCAATGTCGAGGTTTACTAATGAGCGTCACTCTTGCACAAAGGAAACAATAGACATACCCAGGCTTGCCCGCTCTATTCCCACCCTGATTGGATCTTAAGATTTATATTGTCTGTTTTGAATAAAAAACGGTTAGATTTCGAAAGCGTCATTCCTTCATTCAACTTAAACTCGCTGGGAAAACTTTTTCCGATCTTTAAAACGTTAGTACCGTTGAAAATGGCTTTTTTTCACCAACTTTATTGATCTTCAAGCTGCCTTGAGCGCTTGTTTAACTGTCCGCGACTGGGAGGTGTTGTTTGAAGCCCCGTTTGCTGGGAAAATTTATCTCCGATATTTCAGGTTATTCGTGACGATTATCGATCATTACCGTTAAAAAACAAAACACACACACATATATATATACAAAGTGGCGCTGAAAACTCTATATTTCAAGTTTGTTTGACTATTACAAGACCGTTTTCTCCTATCTATCTCGAGGAAATAAAAAACTAATAAAGTCACGCACCGTTAGTCAGTTAATTATGCGGATCCACGAGCCTTAAGTTGCATACAAATTAGTTCAGTTCTGCTGGAAAACCCCAAGGGAGTATGTTGACGCATTAGTATATAATCAACTTTATATAACTTAACAAGGATCAATTAAAACACGCGACTTATAATTGCTAGCAATAGAACCAGACAAGAGATATCGTTTTAAAAACTTTATTAAAAAACAATGAAAAAAAGAGTCCGATACACAGCGATTTTAAGCGGATGAAATTAATTAATCTTCATCTTCTTCACCCATGGAGTACTTGTAAGGATTAAATTTCTTTTGCCGACGTTTCCTCAGCCGTTTGCCATGAGCTTCATGATCATCCAGATAATTTACAAATTGAATCCGACGCCTTTTTCGCTTCGGGGCTTGTTGTGATGGGGTTTCTACTGTGGGAGGAGGGGTCAGGAAAGCAGGGTTTGAGGGTGGTGCAGGCGTGAGGCTTTCTTTGTATGGTTTTTGAGAGATAGCCGCTTGTGTTAATTCAGGTGTTACGTTAAAAGGGTTGAAGGGAGTGGGGAATGCTGCCGTTGCTGTCGAAGAATCTAGTGCCCTTGATGTTAAGTCTGGAACAGCGCTGATTATTTCTTCCGGTCGTGTTCTTGAATTTAATTGTTCTTTAAAAGCCAGGTATCTGTTTTGCAACTGAAAGTATCGTTTAGCTTTTTCATCTTCCCGGAGATCGTTTCGAGAAAGCATGCCATCCATACTGCCCTTTATTTCTTCCATAGCTGGAAGTACCGGGGGTGTCGCTATGTTTTGCTGCTTCAGATATTTTAAAAGCTCTTGAGGAATGTTTTCTTGAAATATTGCTTGGTTAAAGCCTTCTTCGCTGGGGAGGACGTTTGTTCGCAATCTACAGTTGTCTTGGGTAGTGGTTTTCAGATCAATCAACAGATAACCAAAAGGTCTTTTCACAGCCTCTTCGTACTGATTTAAAAAGAAATCCGTTTGGCCGGGATACATTTGCTTCGCCAGAGTCAAGATTTGCAATTTGTCTCGTGGATTCTTAAATAACACCAAATAGTGACTGTTAAGGCTTATGCTGCGGCTACCTTTTCCCTGATGGAATAGATTCTGCACGATATAAATCACACTGAGATTACGATGATGAGAACCACGAGTAAAGAGGTTCACAATTCGCTTGTCTTTACTGGCGTCAATCATCTGATCATCAAACACGATCAAATTCCGTGTGTTTACATTAAAATAGGAATCCTGCTCCAAAGCCTTAGGAATGCCCTTGACGAATTCAATATGTGGCATGGCGACTAGCATTTCTGTGTACGCAGGCTGCCATTGTGAATAACACCAAACGATCCTCTCCGGGGGAGGGTGAATTGTCTCTGAAGCTTGTTGCAATAGAGATCGAACCCAGGCCGTTTTTCCAGACCCCGTCATCCCGGCAATCATGGAAGTAAAAGGATGCTGGAAGCGAAACCGCTGACATTTTTCTAGAGAAAACGGCATAGCTCTGAATGGTGTGAAACTCGGCGACTCATTGTGCTTATTAAACATATGTCTTTGCATGTTATCTTTTCTACTAAAGGATTTTTCGCAGAAAGAACAGAACCAACTCATGTCAACTCAGTGAAGACTTAACGTGAACTGAAAAAAACATCGAATGTGTCACATTTATATAGAATTAACCCCTATTTTTTTCCCTCCTCCTCCCCCTCCTCCTCCTCCTCCTCCTCTTCCTCCTCCTCCTCCTCCTCCTCCTCCTCCTCCTCCTCTTCCTCCTCCTCCTCCTCCTCTTCCTCCTCCTCCTCCTTCTCCTCCTCAATTCTGTTGTTTCCCTCCCCCTCCTCCTCCTCCTCCTCCTCTTCCTCCTCCTCCTCCTCTTCCTCCTCTTCCTCCTCCTCCTCCTCCTCTTCCTCCTTCTCCTTCTCCTCAATTCTATTGTTTTTCATCCTCCTTATTTCTAGTGTTTTCCTTCTCCTCAAGTCTATTGCTTCCCCCACACCCTACACAATAAAAGGGGGAACTTACTTTCTTAAACTCATTCCATGATCATGTCTCGCGTTGTAAAGAACAACCGAGGTTTCCTTCAGCTCCTTTCTGATTGCCCTTCCAAGCAGCGTCAGTTTCTCTTGAGAACAGCTACTCCACAACAGTTGCATGCGTTATTGCAAGTTATTTATAATGTACTTACAGAAAACATACCAGTGTCTGAAGAAGTTAGGGCCATATTGCGTTCGCATAAGGATGCTCTTCTAAATCTTGCTCAGCGAAATGTTCCTTACAAGACAAAGAAACGCGTCCTTGTGCAAGAGGGTAGTGGGTTTATACAAGAATTACTGACCCCTGCAATTAGTAGCTTGTGGTATCTTATGTTATAAAAGAGACCGTGGATTCTGAAATTTGGTCATTTGTGTCTCTCTTTTAACGAGTGCTGATCAATATGAAGAGAAAGATAGATTTGGTTGAAGAAGAACACGAGAGTGAACATGAAGAAAGCGAAAGTTCTGATGATGAAAGCGAGAATGAAGAACCAAGAATAAAAGATGTCTTGAACAACCTTTCCAACGCCGTTTCCAGAAAGCACGCTTCTGAACTATTGCATAGTATGGCTGCTTCTAAAAATATCTTGTTCTGGACACCTAGTGGACTGTTACTCCGAAACCAGCGCGCAATACCAGTAACAAACATCTCAGAGCTGGTCGAGTATGTGTTACTCCCTCATAACGAAGATGTCGCCAAACCCCGTGCGCTCAATACTTTCCTAGATGGACTGGCAGAGCTCGGAGTGAATAAGCGACTGGTCAAAAATAAAAAACTTCTAAGCGATTTGTTAGAAAAAGAAAGAGGATACCAGGATAAAGAGGACGAATCAGGTAATGAGGCTAATGATGAAAACTTGTCAGACAGCAGTGAAGAGGAGGAAACCAGTTCTGAAAATAGCCAACCTGAAGAGTCTCATAACAGCGGCCTGGAAAATGATTGGGAAGAAGAAGAGGCTGAGAATAGTAGCGACTCAGTTGAAAATTCAACAATAGCTCAGGCAAAAGTTCATGATCCGTGCCGACACTGCAACAGTTCACGTGGATATGATACCGTAGTCATGAAATGTCCTAAGTGCTTTTGGGAAGATAACTGTAAAGTTTGCCCTATATGTGATCACAAGATTCCTCTTGAACGAAAGCACGCCAAGGAATCTCTCCGTCGATGTTATGATTGTGGAGCGATCACACACAAGGATGAAAGGACATCAAAAATGACATTCTATCCCCCTAGCGATGACGAGGATAAAGATGATTAACGCTGTCATAAGAACTTTGCTTTGTACTTGAATTGTTAAACGATTTAAATAAAGAATTTTCAGTAAATTCTGAGCGTGTTTTATTTTTTCAGTGCACGCCAAACATAACATGCAAATTAATTTAAGCAGGCAGGAATCGCTGTGTATTTAACCCTTTATTGTTTTTTAATAAAGTTTTTAAAACGATATCTCTTGTCTGGTTCTATTGCTAGCAATTATAAGTCGCGTGTTTTAATTGATCCTTGTTAAGTTATATAAAATTGATTATATACTAATGCGTCAAGATACTCCCTTGGGTAGAACTGAACTAATTTGTATGCAACTTAAGGCTCGTGGACCCGCATAATTAACTGACTAACGGTGCGTGACTTTAATAGTTTTTTATTTCCTCGAGATAGATAGGAGAAAACGGTCTTGTAATAGTCAAACAAACTTGAAATATAGAGTTTGCAGCGCCACTTTGTGTATATATGTGTGTGTGTTTTGTTTTTTGACGGTAATGATCGATAATCGTCACGAATAACCTGAAATATCGGAGATAAATTTTCCCAGCAAACGGGGCTTCAAACAACACCTCCCAGTCGCGGACAGTTAAACAAGCGCTCAAGGCAGCTTGAAGATCAATAAAGTTGGTGAAAAAAAGCCATTTTCAACGGTACTAACGTTTTAAAGATCGGAAAAAGTTTTCCCAGCGAGTTTAAGTTGAATGAAGGAATGACGCTTTCGAAATCTAACCGTTTTTTATTCAAAACAGACAATATAAATCTTAAGATCCAATCAGGGTGGGAATAGAGCGGGCAAGCCTGGGTATGTCTATTGTTTCCTTTGTGCAAGAGTGACGCTCATTAGTAAACCTCGACATTGACTCGACGCTTAGGAATATCAATGATTTACCACGACACCTCGACCTTATCTCGACCTTACCTCGACACTAACCAGGTTAATTCCAATGAACATATACTACTTACATTTTGAGGGGAAAATGAATTCTTGATGGACTTTATGTGACTAAAAAGTTCGCCAAATTCCTCTATCCTTTTTTCTTGATTAATTTTTGCCATTTGGTATGGCGGAGATAAAGCGGGCAGTGGGTTGTTTTTCGTTCAGAGAAACACAAATGGAAGGTGAAAGTAAACGTACCAGACTGAAATGACTTTCCAATGCATACCAAAGAATTACAAATCATTGATCATTCACTTTCCTAAAAACATCTGAACGAAATAGCATTTAAGCAGGTGGATTGTGGATTTACTTGTACGGAACGGTAAAAAATCATGAAAATTACCGGAGACGAATAAATTTACTTCTTATCAGCCCTACCAGGTGGTTGTTTTGCGGTGCTCCTGAATATAAAAACCTTTTAATGGAAGATTTCAATTATATACAGCAAAAGTTTTAAAGTAAGAGTTGTGCTGGTACGGGCCATTAACGACGCAAGGTCAGAGCCGGGCTAAAAGTTTACCCAGGTGGCCTTACGACTTTGATTGAAAAATAAAAATACGAAGAACAGATGTATATTTTGTCCTTTGAGGAACCTAGATAGCCCCCCTCCTCAAAGACACACACACACACACCCAGCAATCGGACACTTGCAAAACCATGCTATGAGTTAACGTTTATTAAAGGTTTAAAATGTCTAATCGAGATATTATAAAGTACAATTTGCCTAACCGGAGTCCATTGTATTATACAATGTGAATGACATCAAGTAATTAGAGGTTTTGTTTTGTTTTTTTTTTTTTTTTCATTTTTTGTGTGTTTCTTTATTTGTTTGCTTCTTTGATTGTTTGACTGTTCATCAGTGCTTACAGTGGTGTATAGCGTAACACCATTCTAACCACCAATGTCCTCCGTTTAGAGCCAAGAGCTTTAAAAAAACGTAATGGCCGAAGTAAATTTAATGTTAATTTTATTTAGCTTAAATGTTAATATTCGTGTAATTAATACAAAGTTGATTTGAATGTTTCGTTACAGAAGCAATTCTTTATATTTGAAAATTTCAAACAATCCCTCAGTGTGGGCCCTTATATTATGTTTGAGAGTTGGGGGTTGAGCCAATGCTTTGGGAATATTTTGTAAATTGCCTGCACCTCTTTAAGTGTGTGTCCACGATAGGACCAAGCAGGAGGTGATAATACTCAAATCACCGATTTGGCTCAAAGTTGGCAGAAATATTGAGTGTCATAAACATATTCATGTGCTAAAACATCAAGTAAAAATATTCCATTTTACCAGAGTTATGGGTAAAACCTGAAAAATGGCCATTTTGGCACAGATTTATGCATATTAATTAGCCAAACTCAATTGAGTGTTTAGACAAATATAATAGTGATCAGGGAATAAAACCCACTGAATTGTCTTTCTCATTGACCAGGCTTGTAGCACAATGTGTTTTTTCAATCGGTACCTGCGATTTCGTTATTTGCCTGAACCTGAAGTAAGAGGCTGTTTAAGTCATTTTCACGAGAACCTCAAATTTGGCGTTTTTGTGCCCAAATATCTCTAATGGCCAACAACCTAACTATGTAACTTAACTACAAGATTGAAGAGGAATATCACAACCTTCAAAATACGGAATAAAATTTTTGGGCAAATGAATAGTTTGTTTGTATGAAGCAAATATCTATTACCACCTGAACGATTTCGTCGATTTCATCAAAATTCATGTTGCAAAAAAAAATCTTTCGATCCTCTGACTGAACATGAAAAGGCACGAAATGTTCAACGAATGTTTCCTAACAATAAAAATGACAAAATTGGCGATATCAGTGGGTTAAGATTAGTTTAACTAAGCTATTAGCAGCTAGGTTTCCCCTCTTTTCATACAAATATTTACCTCCAAGAAAGCTTATCTAAAGAGTCAATCTCTTTCAAATAATCGCACATTAAGCATAGTTAGAACTAAAATCGGTAATGGCTGATACATACATGTCTTCTCAGTGTTTCAGGCTCTATCTTAGCTAGCGTTCTATCTCACAGCCACCGTAGAATCCAATTAGCCGGTTTTATCGCATCGTCTGCCTGCCTCGATTATTTCAACAAGCCACCCGTTATTGTCATCAACTGATGAAAAATGTGAATATACCGATTTTGTTTCCAAAAATGTGCCAGGAGGTAAGGTAAATAAGCTCTCATAAATCCATTTAGAATATAATTGACTTTTGACCTCGCCATTTTGGGGCAGCGTTTGTGAGCCTGCGCGCTGTCTGCGGTTGTCAAACACCGGTTATTTTTTGTGTTCGCGTGTTCGCGTGTCTTTCGCACGAGTTTAGATTGGATTCGAATTAACTAGCGTGCTAAAATTTCGAACATGCCACCTCGAACACCGAGGCCTTTCAAATGCTCTATAGGCAGAGGAGAATCCACACACTGCGGATTGTCACCAAAATATCCCCTTCTCAAAGAATAGATCCCCATGGCTTCATGCAAGAGAGATATCAAATTCCATCTTAAAAATCTGAAAGTATCTAGAAAATCGGTTTCGTCAGAAAGTGAACTGATACTCCTGAGGACAGGGCACTTTGATGAAGAAGGGAAAGGTATGACAGTTTGCCCAAAGCATCGAGACCTCCTTGGACTGAACTGGCGCCCTTCTCGCTTTTATTTGCACCCATTGCACGGATCAAGAAAAAGAAAATGCAGACAGGGGAGTATTAAAGAAGACTTCTAAGGAAATAATGAAGAGGTTGAAGAAACTTGTTCCCGTAGGATCAGGTAAAGCATAATGTTAATCTCCTTATCACAATTATATAGGTTCAGTACTGTTCAAAGTAACAATAGCAGACTTTGCGGCACTCGTGCGACGCACTTGTGCGATGGCTCAGAAATTCTTAGACACGTAAGCTAAAAACAGTAGCTCGGAAATATCATCAACATTTCTATGTTAATTAGTGGAGAATTATCGTTCGGATTTTTGTAGTGGTAGTGAAATTCAGCGTACAAGAGCCGTGTCCGATTTTTTAACTTCCAGGTAGACTTATGTGAACCGAAAGCCGTTTTTCAAGCTGATTTCACAAAGGGAAATCTTTTCAAGTGAAATAAAAGTATCGCATTACATTTTAGGCCCGAAATCTTTCCTTTGTAGTCTAGTCCACGCAATCTTCAAGTAAAAATAATTTAAAATATAACTTACTCTTGCTTAATAAGAATTATTCCAAAGAAAACTAGTTGTCTGTGTTACGCTTCATTATTCAATGAAAGTACCAAAAAGGTTTTGATAGTCCGGTAAAAAGTTATTCAGTTGCGTTTGTGGTTTTTGCATTGTCACGTGCATTTCAATAAATTCTACAGTGTATTAAACAGTTGATGAAAATTTATCGATCAGGTCCTTTTGCTTTCCCATAAATTATCAGATGAAAATTGCGAAAATGAAACAATTTTTCTCCTTTGAAACCTTATCAAAGCTGACAAGATGTGAACATGTTCATTTCGCCAGAAATTGGCATAATTTTGTTTACGACGGCACTGATGCGTGACATGGGACTTTCCGCTTTCGCGTGAAAACTGACAGCCAAACAATTGTTTTTAGAAGACTAGACCTATTTGATGTAAAACTTTTGTATGAGAAGCAAAAATATGATGAAAGATGTCAAGTTTTCATGTATGCAAAAAGTTATGATTTGTAGTGAACGTTTCAGATAATAAAAGCGCTCCTTTCAGCTGAAGACATTTTGTGGCGGCAAAATGCACGATCAAGTTCTGAGCGGCTGTTGTTTAGCTTCAAACTAGTTTTTCTCAGAAGACGTGCGTAGATTAATTCCAAATTGCAAGATGTATGTTAGTCATCCACGTGTTGCGCGTGTTAAGATTCATACATATACATCACTTATTTCTTCATGAGACCTTACTTTTAGTATCTGGTTCATGTACGTTCAGATGATTACAAAATGTAATGAGACAGAGTAAACCATTCTCACCGAAAATCTTACGCAAGTGATAAGCGTTCGATGTGCATCGCTTGTACTCACGAATCTAAGCTCGGCGCGATCCATGCCTACCGCCGTACCGTGCGAGTTGAAGAGAAGAAAAGCTAAATCTTGTATTGTTTTGTTTATTATAAGTACATTGATTGTTTGTTTTATCCTTCGCATAATTCGTTAGGACTTTGTAGACGTTGCCGTCAGCATCACATGGATGGGTCACCAAGTCGCACTTACGTAGCTTCATATTTTATCTTTATTAATGACAGCCGAAGTGGCTTCTCTTTATATAAGCCTGGTGGTTTCTTATGGTCTCCTCGCCATTACCTTGACTCGTAAATTGACTCGTTGCGAGCACAAACAAGGCATTTAACTGCCAAAGTCACGATCTCCGTGGTTTCATTTTTTGATAATCCTTTTTCTGGTTATAGTCTTGACATTCGGTTATGAATGATTTGAAACTGATGGCATGTTGGGGTGTAGCATAGTTAGTAGAGGAGACTGGTTATGAAAGTCGGCAAAAATCAAGAGCAAAAACAACGGTGTTGCAATTTAGGTTGAAAGCTCCTTGACAGTGCACAACCTTTTGTTCTTTGGTCGCACATTCAGACTGAATAAATTAATGGTACTTTTCTATTGGTCAGTTTTTTCAACTTTATTGAAGTGCTATTGAGCGCTGTCACCTTTGTGCACCTTCAAGGGCAAAAAAGGCCAACAAAAACCTAAAACAAAGGAAGAATGTGGGGCTTTATAACCATTGCCCTTTATTAACTATGGGTGTAGGTACATAACTGTGTTGGGCCACCTTTTATGTTGAATATCAACAAGCTGAAATAGCTTTCAGTTTTCTTGATACGTCTCTCTAACCCTTCTAGGCTTATCCTGTTTTCGTTAAGCGGAGGAAATGTGATAAAGTTTGTTATAAATTCTATTAAGAAGAGAATGCTTTAGCTCCTGGCGCAACAGCGACAAACTTGTGT
Source organism: Pavona decussata (assembly GCF_977016875.1). Lineage (NCBI taxonomy): Eukaryota > Metazoa > Cnidaria > Anthozoa > Scleractinia > Agariciidae > Pavona > Pavona decussata. The sequence continues at coordinate 283,153 of NW_028145761.1, read as the reverse complement.
CCATAGCCGCTGACCGCAAAGCAGGCTCATAACTTAGCAACCAAGATGGCGGATATAGACAGTGAATCCTCTCATGACAAGCTTAGATGTCTGTTATGTTCTAAATGTGTTTTTATGTAGTTATTTACTTTAATTTCTGTTCATTTTTGGGGAAAAAATGGTATATTCTGATAATTTTAATCAGTTGATGGTAATGGCGGATCCGTGTTGAAAAAATCGAGGCAGATAGACGATACGATCGAGCCGGCTAATTGGATTCGACGATGGCTGTGATACAAAATGGTAGCTAGGATGGAACCTGATGCACTGAGAAGACATGTATGTATCAGCCACTAGCATTTTTAGTTCTTACTATGCGTTAGTGTGCGATTGTTTAAAAGAGATTACCTCTTTAGATAAGCTTTCTTGGAGGCAAATATTTGTATGAAAAGAGGGGAAATCTCGGGAAATCTAGCTGTTAATAGCTTGGTCAAACTAATCCTTACCCACTTATATCGCCAGATTTTGTCATTGTTATTGTCAGAAAATACTTCATTGAACATTACATGTCTTCATGTTCAGTCAGAAAATAAAAATATATTTTTTTGCAACATGAATTTTGATGAAATCGACAAAAATCGTTCAGGTGGTAATACATACCTGCTTCATACAAACAAACTATTGATTTGCCAAAAATTGTTTTTCCATATTTTAAAGGTTATGATATGCCTCTTCAATCTTATAGTTTAGTTACATAGTTAGGGTGTTGGCCATTAGAGATATTTGGGTACAAAAAAGCCGAATTTGAGGTTCTCGTGAAAACGTCTAAAACAGCCTCTTACTTTAGGTTCAGGAAAATAACGAAATCGAAAGAGCCAAATGAAATAACACACTGTGCTGGAAGCCCGGTGAATGGGGAATACAATTCAGTGGGATTTATACCCAGATCACAATTATATTTGTCTAAACAATCAATTAATATGCATAAATTTGGGCCAAAATGGCCATTTTTCAGGTTTTACCCATAACTCTGGTAAAATGGGATATTTTGACTTGACGTTCTAGCACATGAATATGTTCATGACACTCAATCTTTCTGTCAAGTTTGAGCCAAATCAGTGATTTGAGTATTATCACCTCCTGCCTGGTCCTGCCTGGTTGTATCATGGACAGACACTTAAAACATTTTGCTACCTGAACAACTAATTATTTTGAGGTACTATTACTCCGCCATGGAGTAACAAGTTTGTCCATAAAAAATGGCGATCAAATTACACGACTTTTAGAGCTTTACTTCTTACTTTTTTTCTTAATCATTATGAATGTTATTATAAAATTATTATCTTAACCTGTGTAAATAATAATTATCTTAACCTGTATAATCCTTTCTTGTTAACTGTCTACATTAACTAGAGCTTGAAATCAGCACGTTCTGATTACCTTTATCAGTAATACAGTCACAAAACATCTGCACGTTTTAATCGCACTTTTTATATTTTAAAATTAACAACTATTCACCGAAGTGGAGGCCCCTAGTGGTAGATATTTACCACTGGCCACCGACACTGAGGTACATGAGGTGCATGAGTAGCTTTTTACTATATACTAAAATAGTGCGATAATATAGCACAAAAATGATAATTTTTAAATCATTTGTTCCTGTCAACGATTACAATTTTCGTATAAGATTGGTAACCTGAAGCTTTTTATCGGTTTCATCGATAAGTGCGCGCTTAAAAGAGTAACGCTCTACCGGCAAAAACTGCCAAACGGAATTTCGGGGCCTTCTTCGTACTTTGTTCATTTTCTCCGTTTATTTGTTTATTTATTTATTCATTTATTTATTTTACGGTTGCAGTCAGGGAAGCCATTTTTTCTCGTGGTCTACGTAAGCTTTGCGAGCTCCTTGGACGTTAATAGCACTTGCTATACCGAGTAGCTATTCGCTGCTTATGAATAGAGTGAGATACAGTGTCTCTATTAAAACAGGAGTAACCCAATGCATAATGAAAACGAGCAAAGAGGCATCTTTGGTCCATGTCGTTCTTGATGTTTGTGTGTGTGTGTGTGTGTGTGTGTGTGTGTGTGTGTGTGTGCACTCACCGTTGCACACTTACGGGGACATTCATATGTAAACACACCAGGAAAGTGGGGACTGTTCAAATTATGGGGACATTTTCGAGTCCCCACGGAAAAAGTCCCCTTAAATAGGTAGTTCTTTGAAAATAGACCACCATAATGAGGACCCCTGAAGAGTCCCCACAAGTTGGTCCATAGAACACACATATTGAGTCCTCACAAGAAGGTAAAAAACAGAACCTCGAAAAAAATTCTCTTTTTGCCTTGTAGCACATTAAGAAGTGCCCAAGAAAACCATAACGATACTTAGATTAACGAAAAAAAATTTTTTAGTGGTTTACACACTACAATTCTGCATGAAGAACACACACTGTGTGTAATGTACACACCACTGTATCTGACTTATATGTAGAGTTTTCAAGTGTACTTTGAAAAAAAGCCTTTAGTGTTTAATGTAAGTATCTTAAATTTATTTTATGGGTTTTTTTTAGCACCTCTTAAAGTTCTTTGTGATAAAGAAAATAGTGTTCTTCAGTTTTTTTCCTTTTTCACCTTCTTGTGAGGACTCAAGGTGTGTGTTCTGTTAACCAAAGTACAGGCCGACCTATTTTGCGGGTCCTTTTTCACGACTAGGACAAACACCCACTACAGAACAAAAGAAGAGCCTGTTTCTTTTGGGGAATACAGAGTTGACATGTACATCATCATAATGTTCCCCTTTGGTCTAAGAATTAATAATTATCTTGCTCAAGGATTTTTAGTGAACCTGGAAATCCTTTCACATCTTAGCTTGTCAGTTTCCTGAAACTGTCTTAATTATATAAGTATGTTATGGCTTTTTAGAGGGGCACCTCTAAATGCGCTTTGAGGTTAAAAAAATTCTTTTGGAGCTTTTGTTTTTTTACCTTCTAGTGAGGGCTCAAAGTGTGTGTTCTGTGAACCTAGTTAAGGGGACTTATGATGGGGCGCCATTATGCTGGTCTACTTCTAAAGAAATAGTTACTACAGGAAGTGCAGGAGCTGTTTTACAAAAGGTGACCCTGTGTCTCAGACTAAAAATGATAATCATATTTACTATTTTGTTATTATTACTATTATTATTATTATTATTATTATTAAAAAATAATAATCTCTTTATTAACATATAGCAAGCAAATTGTAAAAACACTATTCATTTACAAATTCTAAAAAATAGATAAACGATACATAAAGGAAGAGGAAATAGATATAAATAATAATAAAAGTTCAAAATTCCATAAAATAAAGAATTCCATCATGCAGAGACATCAAGATCATACAATCGAATTATACTAATGACGGCTAAACCAGTGTCCATAAAAACCCCTGAGTATAAAAGCATATAGACACGATAGAGTCAGATATCCGCATAGCGACATTTATTTCACAGTCTAATCATTGCTCTATCTTGCTACGAAACGGCGTTCGCGAACCTCTGACGCATGCATGTACCGATCTTAAGAATTCAAACGAGATCTGTGTCCTGAGCCAAGTAATTACAACATGATAAGGCTCGGTGTCTTTCTGAGCTATCTTATCTGCGAGATGCTTTAAGAACCGCTGACGCTCGTTTCCCATTCCGCCATTGGTTCCAAACACTAAAGGCGTAAACGAAGCCATTTCTACATCTAACACCCGCTGCTGGTACTTGCGCTTCTTCTCTTCTTCTTGCTCTTTGAACACTTCCGATGTTGGCTTGCTCTGGTAACATTTGGAGTTGACGTGCGTAACTCTAACATCAAAAAATGCCGTAACTCCTCTCGCCCAGAAACCTCCCGCTTTGATGTCCAACCTTGCCTCAGAACTTGTAACAGTGCTCCTCAAATTAAATCGCTCGTTGTCCAGGGGTTGAAGGCGTGGTTCGATTTCGACATTATTGCAGATCTTGTCGATGAATGTCGTTAACAAGTTCCGTACACCGTCCTGTCTCTGCGCTACAAGTTTGTTTGTGTCTAAAGTGTTGGAACCACTTATCATGAGTTGTATCGGTGTCACAGTCATCGGTACTCATATTACAGGGTAACAACTTACCTGACCAATTACCATGGTTGAACAGGCCCTTGTCAATTAGGCTTATTGCTTGTTATAGCCCTCATAGCAATACAACCGTTTTTACTTAAATAGGGTGCTAAACTTCGCTCTTTCTCTCTTTGTTCAATTATTAATGTTCCTATAGATACACCAGTACGTATCAAGAGATTAGTCGTTGAAAAGTTTGAAATGACAAAGCGATGGGAGGAAGAAGTTTCCCTGGTCAAAATGGAGATGGCCCACTTCATAAAATTCTACATGGAGGTTGCTATGCCTCAGCTTCAGAGGATTGCAGATGAGTTGAAGGACAGCCTCGACAGTTAGCCAGTTTGATTCAAATGAATTCAATGTTTTACATTCATGTTGAGTAGCATTGTCTTTGAATGAAATATATATTTCCAACTGCTTTTCTTCTTTTTTTTCTCCCAGTTTTTCAAGATCCTCCCCGTGAATTTGACGTTGAGATGCCGCTCGAGCCTGGTGAAGAGTCTGTGCAGTCAGAAAGTGTATGCTAAGAATTGCAAAACCTTTTAGCACTTGTCTCTAGCTGGAAATCATTTTGGCTAATAAAGATTTTTTTTTACCCTTTTACGTTTAGGTGGAGATAGCCAGGTAAACAACTGAGTCTCAGAACACAAGAGTAATTGAAGGAAAGTTGGCGTGTGTCAAAAAGGGGATCGCGTTCTGTAAACTTCAACTGGTCAGTGCAGCAACCTCATTCAAAGCCGCTCTGTCAGGTATCAGCTTCGAGGAATCCCTTGATATCCAAGATGGTGAAAACGAAGAGGAAGATGATGATGATGTCGAGGACGATGTCGATAATGGTGCAATTTCTGATGACGAACGTGTAGACATCGATCAGCCCACCGCAGGGGAGGATCTTGAAGTCACTGGGGAAAATCTGCCGCATAGCAACCTGATAGAATGGAAATTTCCTGTAGAGATTAGCCAATCAACACTCGACGGGCGTAATGGTAGCTATGCTTGCAGTGTCATTGCACTCATCTTTGCTCATGAAGTATACTGTCAGCGCCTTGACCTGCAATCAGTGCCTCTGTTATCTCCGCTGTGGGTTGTGCTTATGTGTTCTGCGATCAGAATTGGCAACCGGTTTTACGATAGTTGTCGCCATAGCTTGCCACAGCGTTTCCTGTCAGCAACGGAGGCTGCTATTATTGTAGAGCGAAGTGTCAGTGCTTCTGTTGACCTCCCTTTGCCGGTAAGCGTTTTTGATGAACATGCGCCCACAACTTTGTTGTTCCAGTTACGAAAGTTGTGTACCCGTAACCACGGCCATGCTGCCTTGCTAATACCTAACGAGAAGACGGTCCTCTTTATGCCCATCGAAAACTGCTCTATTGTCTTGGTGGATACTCATCGACATGGCCTCCATGGTGCCGAAGTGTTATTGGGGCAGCAGGAGAACTTAGACCAATTTGTACATGCCAGCCAGACCGTGCTAGGTTTGCAGGATGACACCTACGCCAATCTTTCCTTTATTACCTTTTAAGTGGAAACGTGCGTAAGATAGGTCCAAGCTTGGGACAGTAGTCATCCTCCAGCCCTGTTCTCAAAGTCACTTCCAACACTTCTTACTGGTTTTCATACCCAGCCTTCTCCCGGGCGACGTGCATTGTTAGTTATGCCAATCAACCAAAACATCCTATCTGGCATGCTCTATCCCATCGACAATCATATGACTGTGCAGCTTTGTTAACTGTGATGTTTGACTGTCGGGGAAGCAACTGGGATGTTGCTTCCTTTGCTCGTCAACACTTGTAATGCTATTGTTTTTGTCATGTGTTAATATTTGCTTTCTGTGTCGCCTTCACCGGTTGTACACACTGTTTAGTAACTATTCGTAATGTTTTTGTTTGTATCCGTTTCGTAAGATTGCTAGCGCTTGGTGTCCTTTGTTGGTCTACTGTGCGATGATTTTTGTTTCCGTTTTGCGTGCCTTTGTGGCACAATGTTTGCAGATTTTTTTATTAAAGGGGTGGGGTTCGACTCCCCAGCGCAATTGGCGACCGATGTCCCCCTGTTTGTGTGCGGACCCTTCTCTCTGGTATTGCACTTCTTCGCCATTAGATGTTATGTCCTACAGCCATTGCACTTACCCTACTAGGGGGCTGCTCGTCCGCCTTAAACACAATAACATAACTTAATAAGTACACGGTAAGAATTGTAATAGTCTATTCAACTTTCCAGGTATTTACCATATTTCCTGCAATTAAGAGTGAAAACCTCGCTTTGGATTGGTCTAGAGAAGTGGGTGATTATAGTACAGACGCACGCACGAATGTCGTCACTATGGCAGGACGAAGTTATTTTTTCCCGAGAATTTGCTTGTCGTCCGAGACAACAACAAACAAAACGTCTTGGAACAGATCAATGGGATATAGGGCCTTTTGTGTGCTAACAAGCTAGAATGTTTGTCGTCAGACAAAACGGATGAAATCTGTCCCCACGTTTGTCTGTGAGAAAATGCAGGAATAGTCGACGATGAACAACATCACGCGGTCGAGTTTTTGGAAGCAGAAATGTGCTAGTTGAATAAAGGTTACTTTGAGAAAGCTGTTTCCAAACTTCTTTGAAGTTCAGTATGCTAATTTGCAACTTCTTCATCCTAAGGAGTTGTTTACAGTTTACAACGTTTGTGAAAGCACTTGGTATGAAGCTCACTTTAGAGAATCTTAGCATTAAGGTATATAACAAATTCATTCCATTCGGGGACCGTGTGTACCGCATAGAAGATGTCAAAATGCGGCAATAATATCAGACACGCTACTCGCCTGAGGTTCATTAGCGTACTTCTTTGTTCTTGCCATATTTTGACGTCTTCTCCACGTTCAGCAATAGGGCGCGCACGGCCAAATGGAATCTATTTGTTAGAACCGACCGTTAAAACTTCAGATCTATCAACACAAATACCTCTTACATAAAAATTCGTCTATTCGACAAATTTCAAAACAAGCAAAATGACTCGTATCACGGATGAACTGATAACAAGTGACGGTGATTTTGCTCTTGTTTACATTTACAATGTAAATACACGTTGTTATCCTGACTGAGCTTAATTTAACCTGTGCTCGAGTAAAAACTAAACGTTTTCGTTGAATTAAAAAGTCATGGAACAGACAGTCTAAATTGAAGAGAAGTGGGATAATTTTACAGAACGGTCGATTTCGGAAATGCGACAAGAAAATACTATTTCGGTCCAATTTCTTATAGCGTAACTCTACAGAAGCCTACTTTATCCCAAATGAAAGTGACGATTTGTGTTAATCTTGCCGGGGCTTTGTCATCATGGTCTTTCGTAGAATGGCCCATTTTGCCGATCCAACAAAATTGTACAAATGTAGCCCGCACTTTCGCGTCACTGTCTTTAAAGACATGCCTAACGTATTTTCCAAATTGGTGAAAATTGGCAGATTGATGCAGATCGGTAAACTACCCGGCCTTTCTCATCGTTGCTAACTCCACATTGGCGAAAAGTGGCATTCCAACCCAGACAAAACGTATCATGGTGACTTCCATTTTGCAGATTAGTGCAAACAAGATGCCTGCTATACTGGCATTACGCGTGATGCTGGGGCTGATTCATTTATTCCAACTGTATGCTTCGCCGATTGATAAAACTATCCTTGCTAATGGAATAGTTTGAGTCACGACGATCGCGTTACGTTGTTTTCCTTGTGTTACGCGACTCAGACTATCAGCGGAAATTTGTGAAATGCCATTGCGATAACGTAAGCTTCTCAATGACCTCTTTTCAGTCTCGCGTCGTGGTCTAAGACTGTCAAACAAAGCACGATTCCTTCGCCATGAACTCACCAATTTCCACCGCTTTAAATGTCGGATGCTTCTTAGAAGTTATTCTTTCGATTTACCGCTTCAAAATGGTGAAATTTCCGTTTGAAAACGGCACACTTGAGTCCAGAACATGTTAACAATATGGCGCTACAATTTAATCGGTTTTTAATAAATATATCAAATGATGCGTTGACGTCACACAGGTAGGGGTGAGTGGGTCCCCTCCCTCGCGATATAAGCGACAAGAATGTATTTTGATTGGCCTGCTGTTGTTGAAGACAATCAGAACAATACATCCAGAGTAGGAGAGGGGAGAGTTTAATGAATAAATTAATGTACCGATTTGTGATTACGAGGAAGAAAAAAAAAAAAAACACAAGATGCCTGCTTTACTGGCATTACGCGTGATGCTGGGGCTGATTCATTTTTTCCAATGGTATGCTTCGCCGATTGATAAAACTATCCTTGCTAATGGAATAGTTTGAGTCACGACGATCGCGTTACGTTGTTTTCCTTGTGTTACGCGACTCAGACTTTCACCGGAAATGTGAGGAATTCCATTACGATAACGTAAGCTTCTCAATGACCTCTTTTTAGTCTCGCGTCGTGGTCAAGGACTGTCAAACAAAGCACGATTCCTTCGCCATGAACTCACCATTTTCCACCCTTTTAAATGTCGAGTGCTTCCTAGAAGTTATTCTTTCGATTTGCCGCTTCAAAATGGTGAAATTTCCGTTTGAAAACGGCACACTTGAGTCCAGAACATGTTATAAACAATATGGAGCCAAATTTAATCCGTTTTTAATAAATAGATCAAATGATGCGTTGACGTCACACAGGTAGGGGTGAGTGGGTCCCCTCCCTCGCGATGTAAGCGACAAGAATGGATTTTGATTGGCCTGCTTCTGTTGAAGACAATCAGAACAATACACCCCGAGTAGGAGAGGGGTGAGTTTAATGAATAAATTAATGTACCGATTTGAAGCTACGACGAAGAAAAAGAAATCGTCCCGTTTTTAGACACGGTATGCCCCCTCAGGGCATCCCGCGTAAAAAGAAATCGACCCGTTTTTAGACACGGTATGCCCCCTCAGGGCATCCCGCGTAATTAATTATGCTAATCTTGCCCGTTCTTTCTCATCATTCCCTCTACGGACATGTTCCCAACTTCAAATTTGTGAAGAGACATTCTGACCCAGAAAAAAACTACTTTTCACTCTCCTGCTTGGGTTTTAATCAATGACCATGAAAATTGGAGGAGATGTTAACAGCATAAAGAAGCCTACCATACCTTAGCGACAAGGTGAAAGGTCAAAACCAAAGGTCAGGAGGAAGAAAAATATGCCCCACGACCTTTGCTTTTAACCTTTGACCTTTTTACCTCCTAAGTTAAGTCCACTCGTCAAGGGCAATACGGTCACCAAGTTTCAAGGTCACAAGTGCTAATCTGGCGCTCTCTTTCACATCATCCTCTCTAAGGACATGTTCCCAACTTCAAATTTGTGAAGAGGCATTCTGACCCATATATAAAAGGCACTTTTGACTCTCCTGGTTTTGAATTTTAATCAATGACCATGAAAATTAGATGAGACGTTAACAGCATAAAGAAGCCTAACATACGTTAGCAACAAGGTCAAATGTCAAAACCAAAGGTCAGGGGAAAGAAAAATAAAAGCCACGTCCATGGCTTTTGACCTTTGACTGATTTCCTCCTTGACCTAAGTTCAACCGTGAAGGACTACATGGTCACCAAGTTTCAAGGTCAACGGTCAAAAGCAAAGGTCACAGGGACTAAAAACGCATCGTATCTTTTCCTAGAAAAAAACTACTTTTCACTCTCCTGAGCTCGGGTTTTAATCAATGACCATGAAAATTGGAGGAGATGTTAACAGCATAAAGAAGCCTACTATACCTTAGCGACAAGGTGAAAGGTCAAAACCAAAGGTCAGGAGGAAGAAAAATATGCCCCACGACCTTTGCTTTTAACCTTTGACCTTTTTACCTCCTGAGTTAAGTCCACTCGTCAAGGGCAATACGGTCACCAAGTTTCAAGGTCACAAGTGCTAATCTGGCGCTCTCTTTCACATCATCCTCTCTAAGGACATGTTCCCAACTTCAAATTTGTGAAGAGGCATTCTGACCCATATATAAAAGGCACTTTTGACTCTCCTGGTTTTGAATTTTAATCAATGACCATGAAAATTGGATGAGACGTTAACAGCATAAAGAAGCCTAACATACGTTAGCAACAAGGTCAAATGTCAAAACCAAAGGTCAGGGGAAAGAAAAATAAAAGCCACGTCCATGGCTTTTGACCTTTGACTGATTTCCTCCTTGACCTAAGTTCAACCGTGAAGGACTATATGGTCACCAAGTTTCAAGGTCAACGGTCAAAAGCAAAGGTCACAGGGACTAAAAACGCATCGTATCTTTTCCTAGAAAAAAACTACTTTTTACTCTCCTGAGCTCGGGTTTTAATCAGTGACCATGAAAATTGGAGGAGATGTTAAAAGCATAAAGAAGCCTACTATACCTTAGCGACAAGGTGAAAGGTCAAAACCAAAGGTTAGGAGGAAGAAAAATATGTTCCACGACCTTTGCTTTTAACCTTTGACCTTTTTACTTATTGAGCTAAGTTCACTCGTCAAGGGCAATACGGTCACCAAGTTTCAAGGTCACAAGTTAAAAGCAAAGGTCACAAGTGCTAATCTGGCGCTCTCTTTCTCATCATCCTCTCTAAGAACATGTTCTCAACTTCAAATTTGTTGAGAGGCATTCTGACCCAGAAAAAAAGTCACTTTTGACTCTCCTGGCTTTTGATCTCTGATCACTTCCCCCCTTGACCTAAGTTAAACCATCAAGGACTACATGGTCACCAAGTTTCAAGGTCAATGGTCAAAAACAAAGGTCACAAGGACTAAAAAGGCCTTAACGACCCAAATGACTCAATTGACTTGGATGACGTAATTGACAAGGATGATCCAACTGACTTGGATAATCCAATTGACTTGGATGATCCAACTGACTTTAAGGACACAACTGACTCAATTGACTTGGATGATCCAACTGAGTTGGATGATCTAATTGACTTGGATGACCCAAACGAACTCTTTGTTAATTTTAGCAATCGCATTTCGAACGTCGCCATACATTAACGGTTTGTACTTTGGACGGATAGTCACAGTCTTCTAACAGATGTTTTTTATCAACAGTTTTGCGAATCGCTGAAACAAGGCCGGGTAAGCGGCGTGAACATCATTACAGTCGTCTATAGGCATCTCTACCAGTCACAACTCTGTAGAGTAGGATTGGCGCAGTGTCAGAGCACTCGCCTTCCACCAATCGCCAATGGCCTGATCGCGGGTTAGATTTTTCCCCGGGTACTCCGGTTTTCCCCTCTCATCAAAAACTAACATTTGATTTGAGTTGAATTGCTTTGATTTAATAAGGAGATACCCTCGATAGGGATAACCTCCGGCATATCCTGTTGATGGTATTGATGTTTACATTGATCAGAACGAATAAAGACAAAAAAGTATGATTATTAATGCCTTGACCTTTGATTCGACAAATCCCAAACCTGTGCGTTTAACAATCCCTCTCTATAAGAGAAGCCCCAATTTTGGCAAAAATAAAACAATGACTGTACAAAAAGAGCGCAAAGTTGGTAATAATTGAGTCCAGTAACTTACTACCAGTTTCCGTAACTCGACGTGGTTCAGATAATGATTATTACTACAAATATGACAGAAGTTGCTACTCTCTCTTCTTTACTCTTCTCTACTCTCTCTTGACCTCTTTTCCAAAATAGTACTTGCACGAAGTGAAACTTTTCTGTTCCTGTACAAAGCCCTCGCTAATTAACATATTTCAATATGTTAAAAGATTGTTTAAGTTAATACAAACATATTAAGTAAAACCATCGAACAGCTTCTCTAAGAATCCTTTTGTATTCCTTCTTCCCTGTGTTATTGCATTTATAGTATGCTTTGAGGGAAACCTGATTCATTTGAATGTCGCCTTAACTTACTTCTTTTGGTGTCCTTTATACATGTAATCAGGCGAGAGCCCTAAGGGCGGGTAGCGGGAGTCGCACAAATGTGGGCACCCAGATAAAAAGTACAAAATGCGAGCAGGAGTAATCGAAAAAGAGGGTGGGAGTCAGGAACATGGCAAATAGAAAAGAAGACTCTACATATAGGACTGAGGTAAGGTGAAAAAGAGCTAAGTCGAAGTTCAGACATCTGTAAGCACAATAGAGCACAATAACGATTCTTCTTCTTCTTCTTCTTCTTCTTCTTCTTCTTCTTCTTCTTCTTCTTCTTCTTCTTCTTTTTATTATTATTATTATTATTATTATTATTATTATTATTATTATTATTATTATGTGTTCGCGAGGGACCCTATAATATTTAGTGCATGAAGCGTGATATCTGCGTATAATGCATGAACGCTGCAGCGATAGAAAAGGGTAGGGAATTTATGAGACAAATAAAACCAGGGCCACCTAGTTGTTCATTTCGCTAACATATCTGATCAAAAAGGCTTTTTGACTCAGAAAGTTGGGTGAAATGGTGACCAAAATGTACAAATATTTTGTTTTATCATTCGTAAGCTCCCCACTGGTCTGGCTACACTAGTCAGAATTTCTTGCGCAAAGGGATCAATCGTGATTATCACAATGTTGGCCAAATTATTCATTTAAGAGGTGATACCTTGCAAAGAAGAGACGAGTGCATTTCGATCGAATCCTGCGATAGAGAGAAGAAAGACAACAACAGATTTGACAGATTTTACAGTAAAAAATTGGCGGGAAATTTGACACAAAAAATTTAACGGTAAATAATGGCCCAAGAACACAAAATTCTGCCACACGATGGCGTAATTAAAAAGTAACATTCGTGTGATTTAATATCAATGTAGGTGATGAAGCCTTGCAGTAAAGGGCGCTAACTAGTAAGTGCGTTTCGATACTGAACGCAGGTAATTTTTGGCCGGGAGATATAGCGACCTAATTCAGTGTAGTTCCAGAGTCCCCACATGTTCTAAACGCAAATTGTCTCGCGCAATGCTGTTTTCTATTATTGGACAAATGACAACAGAGCCCCCTAGTCGTTCGTTGCAGTAAAATATCTGTTTAGAATAGCTTTCGGCTCCAAAAGTCTTGTTTTACAAATTGTGATGAAAAGCGCTGCTAGACTTTTCTCGCTTGAAGTGTCACCTCAAACTCTCGCCATGAGTCAGCTTAGGATCCGGATTATAAACACCGGGAAGCGGTACATGACTTGTTACCCCTGTGTGCTTACGAAACGCGAAGTGCTTAAAATCTCGCAAAAAAAAAAAAAAATTGGGAGCTGTACATGCTGTGCAGGTATGAACATTCGCACAGTAGCTGGATCTAAAATGTTTGATTTTCTCCCTGCTTAAATCTGGTGATGCTAGGCCGGTCACTTCATCGCAGGAGATCGCTTTTCGATGCTAGTTTGATGGTGGTTCTTGTAAAGGTTTTTGAAACGATTTGTTAGTCTCAAACGTTTATTCCCTGCAGAACAATATTGTTGCTGCATTCGTATTCTCGAAGTCAATTTAACTCGAGCGCCGTTTTATAATCTCGAATAACTGATACTAGTTTCATACTCTAAACAATAAATTATGTTTCGCCAAAGAAATGTCTAGTATTATCTGTAGAACACGTCCTAAAAGATATTCTGAGAAACGAACCGTCGTGTTCTTCTGAGTTATTAAATAACGAAACTTTCTTTTCGCGTCATTTTGATCAAGGTTGACGTGATCTTGTTCTCGCAGCTTAATTACTTTCAGAAGGAAGAGAGAACCATAGGTTAATTTTGCTTTGCTGATAAGGAAAACAATGCAAGCCAAAACAGCCACATGTGAAGGAAAAGGTGGTAAAGGGCTGAAAATGCTTCCATTAGCTAAATAGGTTGACTCAACGTTCACTGGCGGTTTGTTTTTGGCTGACAGCTCAGTTTTTTCCGTTTGACTTTAATGTTATCTTGTGTGTCCGTGAGCCAATGTTGTGAAAACATGTTACGGACTTAAGAGGACCAACGCAACCGCCAGCCGGTGAACTTTCAAAGATAAGAAAGATTAAAGGAGAATTTTTTTTGTTTGTATAGTACGGTCCCCACTTCTCCGATTCTGGAGCAATGGAAAATTAAGGGGACCAAAGGTGATTGAAACTTGTTCAAAGATAAGAAAGATGAAAGGACTTTTTTTATCTGAGACATTGCAATGAATTTATCAATGGATTTACTAAGATAATGCTTTATTCGAGTCCCCATGCATATAAATACCTATTCCATTAATGTAGATAAGATCTGAACCAAGTGCAAAATGTTACTTCGTGACAGTGAATTATCTCTACTGCCAAATATTTTGGCTAGAATTTTTTTGTTGTCGGTTCGTTGACGCATTACATGTACCACACAGCAGAGCAGTTCACGAGGAACGCTTAGCTAGGCTATACGGGTAAGCTATAAATCCTTATGTTCCTAAGGACCCTAAGTTGTTAATTCTCTGCGCTACGTTGTCCTGTTGAATACGTTTTGGGAGATTTAGAGCCTACTGTTAAATAGGGTCCCCACAAGGGTCTGAACAGAAAACTTTTTCACGCAGTGTAATTAACTGATTGCTGTGATTATTATGGTGAATTTATGCTGTGAAGTGAAACTAAGGAGCCTTTTATGAAAACAGATCGCTATGTTATAGGCTGAGGTGTTCATAATTTACCTAGTCGTTAGTTTAGGCGAATAATTTGACTCAGAAATTCGGATAAAACTGTGACGAAAAACCGGATTTGTTTTTTCTCGACATCCACCAGTGCGTATAACACAATGTCACAATGAAAAAGTCGCCGACAGAAAACTGAAGGAAATTTATCTTTCAAAAAAAATGATAATCAAACCAGGGCCACCTAATTGCTCGTTTCTGTTAAGTATCTGATCGAAAAGCCTTTTTCGACTCGGAAAATCGGGTGAAATGCATGGTCACCAAAATGTGCAGCTGTTCTGTTTCACTTGTGGTCTGGCTACACAAAATTTCTAGGGCAAATGTAGCAATTGCGATTATCACAAAGTCTGACCAAATAATAGCTTTAATAGATGAAGCATTGCTATAAGGGACGAGTCCATTTCGATCGAATCCTGTGACAGATAGACTGCGATAACTTCGACAGTAACAAATTTTGCTCACGATATCACGTAACAAATGTAAATGATGTAATTTTAAAATATGAATGTCTAATAAGTGCGTTTTGATCGAATGTAGGTAATTTTTTTCGGGCCTACTTGTTACTAGATGGTCCCCACATGGTCTGGACATACCGGTAACATTTTCTGTCGCGCTGTGTAACGGATTGTTATTATTATCATCATGATGAATTTATATGACAAAGTGAACTAACTATCCAACCTTTTCAGAAAATTGATCGTTATTTAAGAATAATCTTTTACTTACAAATTCAGTCGAAGCTCTGACATGTGTTTGGGATGGTCCCCATAATATTTAGTGCAATGAAGCGTGATGTCTGCGTATAATGCATGAACGCTTCAGCGATAGAAAAAGACTGGGAATTTATGAGAAAATAAAACAAGGGCCACCTAGTTGTTTATTTCGGTAACATATCTGATCACAAAGGCTTTTTGACTCAGAAAGTTGGGTGAAATGGTGACCAATATGTACAAATGTTTTGTCAGGAGCCCATTACCATTGTACTCCCCACTGGTCTGGCTACACTTGGCAGAATTTCTTGCGCAAAGGGATCAATCGTGATTATCACAATGTTGGCCAAATTATTCATTTAAGAGGTGATACCTTGCTAAGAAGAGACGAGTGCATTTCGATCGAATCCTGCGATAGAGAGAAGAAAGACAACAACAGATTTTACAGTAAAAAAAATTGGCAGGAAATTTGACACAAAAAAGTTAACGGTAAATAATGGCCCAAGAACAGAAAATTCTGCCACATGATGGCGTAGTTGAAATGTAACATTCATTTGATTTAATATGAATGTGGGTGATGAAGCCTTGCTGTAAAGGGCGCTGACTAGTTAGTGCGTTTCAATACTGAATACAGTTAAGTTTTGGCCGGGAGATTAATAGCGACCTAATTCAGTGTAGTTCCAGAGTCCCCGACATGTTCTGAACACAAAATTTCACGCGCAATGCTGTTTTCCCAGTATTGTTGGACAAAATAATGACAACAGGGCCACCTAGTCGTTCGTTGCAGTAAAATATCTGTTTAGAATAGCTTTCGGCTTAAAGAGTCTTGTTTTACAAATTGGGATGAAAAACGCTGCTAGACTTTTGTCGCGTGAAGTGTCACCTAAACTCTTGCCATCAGTGACAGCTCGAGATTACAAACACCGGAAAGCGGGTACAAGACTTGTGACCCCTATGTGCTTACGAAATGCGAAGTGCTTAAAATTTCGCAAAAGTTCGGGAGCTGTACTTGCGTAGGTATGAACATTCGCAAAGCAGGCGGATCTGAAATGTTTGTTTTTCTCCCAGCTGAAATCTGGTTTATAGGTGAAGCTTTGCTAAAAGGAACGAGTGACAACGAGTGCATTTCGATCGTATCCTGTAACGGATAGACTGCGATAACTCAGTTCGACAGAAACATATTTTGCTCACGATATCACGTAACAAATGTAAATGATGTAATGTTAAAATATGAATGTCTCTTAAGTGCGTTTCGATCGAATGCAAGTAATTTCTTTTGGGCCTTATTGTTACTAGATGGTCCCCACATGGTAAGGACTTACCGGTAACATTTTTTGTCGCGCTGTGTAACTGATTGTTGATATTATCCGGTCATGATGAATTTATGTGACAAAATGAACTAACTATCCAACCTTTTCAGAAAACTGATCGTTATTTAAGAATAATCTTTTAGTGCAGAATTTACCTAGCGGTTAGTTTCGTTGAAAAATCGACTTACAAATTCAGTCGAAGTTCTGACATGTGTTCTCAGGAGGGTCCCCATAATATTTAGTGCAATGAAGCGTGATGTCTGCGTATAATGCATGAACGCTTCAGCGAAAGAAAAGGGCAGGGAATTTATGCGAAAAATAAAACCAGGGCCACCTAGTTGTTTATTTCGGTAACATATCGGATCGAAAAGGCTTTTTGACTCAGAAAGTTAGGTGAAATGGTGACCAAAATGTACAAATGTTTTGTCAGGAGCCCATTATAATTACCATTGGAAACTCCCCAAGGGTCTGGCTACTCTTGGCAGAATTTCTTGCGCAAAGGGATCAATCGTGATTATCACAGTGTTGGCCAAATTCAGTTCATTTAAGAGGTGATACCTTGCTAAGAAGAGACGAGTGCATTTCGATCGAATCCTGCGATAGAGAGAAGAAAGACAACAACAGATTTTACAGCAAAAAATTGGCGGGAAATTTGACACAAAAAATTTAACGGTAAATAATGGCCCAAGAACAGAAAATTCTGCCACATAATGGCGTAGTTGAAATGTAACATTCTTGTGATTTAATATCAATGTAGGTGATGACGCCTTGCTGTAAAGGCCGCTGACTAGTAAGTGCGTTTCGATACTGAATGCAGTTAATTTTTGGCCGGGAGATTAATAGCGACCTAATTCAGTGTAGTTCCAGAGTCCCCACATGTTCTGAACACAAAATTTCACGCGCAATGCTGTTTTCCCAGTATTGTTGGACAAAATAATGACAACAGGGCCACCTAGTCGTTCGTTGCAGTAAAATATCTGTTTAGAATAGCTTTCGGCTTAAAGAGTCTTGTTTTACAAATTGGGATGAAAAACGCTGCTAGACTTTTCTCGCGTAAAGTGTCACCTTAAACTTTCGCCATCAGTGACAGCTTGGGATCGAGATTAGAAACACCGGAAAGCGGGTACAAGACTTGTGACCCCTATGTGCTTACGAAATGCGAAGTGCTTAAAATTTCGCAAAAGTTCGGGAGCTGTACTTGCGTAGGTGATGAACATTCGCAAAGTAGGCGGATCTGAAATGTTTGTTTTTCTCCCAGCTGAAATCTGGTTTATAGGTGAAGCTTTGCTAAAAGGAACGAGTGACAACGAGTGCATTTCGATCGTATCCTGTGACGGATAGACTGCGATAACCAAGAGAGGATGAAGCGATAACTCACTTTGACAGAAACATATTTTGCTCACGATATCACGTAACAAATGTAAATGATGTAATGTTAAAATATGAATGTCTCTTATAAAGTGCGTTTCGATCGAATGCAAGTAATTTCTTTTGGGCCTAATTTTTACTAGATGGTCCCCACATGGTAAGGACTTACCGGTAACATTTTTTGTCGCGCTGTGTAACTGATTGTTGATATTATCCGGTCATGATGAATGTATGTGACAAAATGAACTAACTATCCAACCTTTTCAGAAAATTGATCGTTATTTAAGAATAATCTTTTAGTGCAGAATTTACCTAGCGGTTAGTTTCGTTGAAAAATCGACTTACAAATTCAGTCGAAGTTCTGACATGTGTTCTCAGGAGGGTCCCCATAATATTTAGTGCAATGAAGTGTGATGTCTGCGAATAATGCATGAACGCTTCAGCGAAAGAAAAGGGCAGGGAATTTATGAGAAAAATAAAACCAGGGCCACCTAGTTGTTTATTTCGGTGACATATCTGATCGAAAAGGCTTTTTGACTCAGAAAGTTAGGTGAAATGGTGACCAAAATGTACAAATGTTTTGTCAGGAGCCCATTATAATTACCATTGGAAGCTCCCCAATGTACACTGCACTTGGCAGAATTTCTTGCGTAAAGGGATCAATCGTGATTATCATAATGTTGGCCAAATTATTTATTTAAGAGGTGATACCTTGCTAAGAAGAGACGAGTGCATTTCGATCGAATCCTGCGATAGAGAGAAGAAAGACAACAACAGATTTTACAGTAAAAAATTGGCGGGAAATTTGATACAATAAATTTAACGGTAAATAATAGCCCAAGAACAGAAAATTCTGCCACATGATGAGGCCCTGCCAGGGGGGGCTCCCGTGTCGCTCTTCTGAATTTTAAAATGTCCCGTGTCGGTGTTTTGTCAGTGCTTCATGTCGCTGTCGGAAATTTAATGAAAATAGTTTGTCCTTGTCGGAATTTAAGGTTAGGAAAAACGGTGCGTGATGCGGAAAATAGATCGCGAGCCGAGGTTCTTTATCACCTCAGACCCACAGACGCTTACCTTGTGGAAAGGTCTGCTAATAATGCAAATCAACGGGAAAAGTATATGGACGAAGGCTTCACCACTCGCGAGTCACGCCATCCTCTGGATCGCCCTTGCTCGATTTTTCACTGTCTTTATTTTTATTGGTCAAACTTTTCCCTTGTTGGCCTTTACATCACACTAAAATTAGCGCAAAAACATATGAAATCACCGTTCTTTGTCGTTAATTCTCGGCCTTATTGTCACTGTCGGAGTTTTGTCGAGAAAAGTTGTCGTTTGTCGCAAATTTATTTCATGCGCTGTCGCTACTTTTTGGGCCATGTCGCTTGTCGGAATTTACCCTGGCAGGGCCTCCATGATGGCGTAGTTGAAATGTAACATTCATTTGATTTAATATCAATGTAGGTGATGAAGCCTTGCTGTAAAGGGCGCTGACTAGTAAGTGCGTTTCGATACTGAATGCAGTTAATTTTTGGCCGGGAGATTATAGCGACCTAAATCAGTGTACAGTCGACTCCCGATAACTCGAACCTTCAAGGGAAATTGTAAAAGGTTCGAGTTTTCGGGAGTTCGAGTTATCGAGGGTAAAATTATATAGAAAATGACCTGAAGGGAAAGGAAAATTGATTCGAGTTAGCGCGAGGTTCGAGTTAGCGAGGGTTCGAGTTATCGGGAGTCGACTGTAGTTCCAGAGTCCCCACATGTTCTGAACACAAACTTTCCCGCGCAATGCTGTTTTCCCAGTATTGTTGGACAAAATAATGACAACAGGGCCACCTAGTCGTTCGTTGCAGTAAAATATCTGTTTAGAATAGCTTTCGGCTCAAAGAGTATTGTTTTACAAATTGGGATGAAAAACGCTGCTAGACGTTTCTCGCGTGAAGTGTCACCTTTAACTCTCGCAATCAGTGACAGCTTGGAATCGAGATTATAAACACCGGAAAGCGGGTACAAGACTTGTGACAGCTGTGTGCTTACGAAACGGGAAGTGCTTAAAATTTCGCAAAAGTTCGGGAGCTATACATGCGCAGGTATGAACATTCGCAAAGTAGCCGGATCTAAAATCAGTTCAGTTGATTTTTTCCCTGCTTAAATCTGGTTATGGTAGGCCGGTCACTTCATCGCAGGAGTATTAGCTGTAAAAAATGTTTTAAAAGACTTTCCGAGAAACGAACCGTCGTGTTCTTTTGAGTTAAAACGAAAATTGCTTTTCACGCCAATTTGATCAAGGTTGTTCTCGGCGCAGCTTAATTAGTTTCAGTAGGAAGAGTGAACCAGTGGTTAATTTTGCTTTGCTGATAAGGAAAATAAGTCAAAACAGCCACATGTGAAGAAAAAGATGGTAAAGGGCTGAAAATGCTTCCATTAGCTAAATAGGGTGACTCAACGTTAATTCACTGGCGCGGTTTGTTTTGGGCTGACCGCTCATTTTGCCCCGTTTAACTTAAATGTTATCTAGTATTTCCGTGAGACAATCATGTTGTAAAACATGCTATGGCTTTTAAGAGGACAAACGCAACGGCGAGTGAATTTTTAAGGTGATTGACTCAGAAAATCGGGTGAAATGGTGAACAAAATGTAAAAAAGGAAAAAAATATGCCTAATTCTGCCTCACGATGGCGTAATAAATTGTAGCATTGATGTGATTTAATGTGAATGTAGGTGATGAAGCCTTGCCGTGAAGGGCGCTTTAATAGTTGTAAGTACGTTTCGATCGAATGCAGGCCAGGCCGGTACAGTGTATGTTTTGGTGGAAAAAGCGCTTCTTTTCAGACAACTGTTCAGAGTCCCCACATGACCTGAATAAAAACTTTCCTGCGTAATGCTGTAAACTGTTGCTGTGGTTGTGAGTGCAACTGTCGAACCTTTGTAGAAAACTGAAATTTAATTATCAGAATTAATTACTAACTTTTTGTTTTCGCACAACAACAAATCAAAAGTTGATAACCACTCTAAAGAATACCCTTTACCACCCAAAGCAAAAAAGCGGAGAATTTATTCAACAACTGTAAAAAAAAATTATCTGTTTAGAATAGTTTTCGGCTCCGAAATAATTTTTTTCGTTTTTTTTTTCTTTCTTTTTTTTCACAAACGCGAAATGACACTTCAAACTATCGCAAAACCCGCAACTTGTCTGGGATTTGGTCCCCAGGCCTCTCCCGTTGCATTGTCGAGCTCTCAGAACGATATTAGGGACTGGCAACTACTGTGTAACCACATTTGGCGCCATTTGGCAAACGTCGGCTGTTTTGGTTGAATTTGGTCGAGTTTTGAGACTTTTTCTTACGCTTCACGAATCCAAAGCGGAGATTTAAAGATAGTGGCTGGAAGAGATGATTCTGTGCTCGACATTGACTCAGGAAAAGGTGAAAATAATGGAGAATTTCGATTTGCTGACGAAGATGATTTTCCCCTACTGAAGACACAGACGAAGCAATTATGAGACTCTCTATGGGTTTTTCCGAAGAAATCGAAGACGCGAAGATCACCGCGGAAAAAACGAAGATCTTAAGATTGAAGCGAAGATCTAAAAATTGACCTAAATTTGCGTGATCAAATTGAGCACTCAGATATAAAACTGTTAAAACTCGTAAACACTATAGAAAATATCTGTTATTTCTGAATTTTGGCATTTGACCACATTTCTGTGTGTTCTGAATGGGGTTGACATACCTGCGCGACTCCCGCTGTGCATGTGTCCGTTTTGGTTTTACAAGCATGTCTTTAAGCGATTTCCTTTTGTATAAGAGAATCTTCCCTTTAGATCAAAATGTGAAAGGTGTAAAGGTGTTTGTCTTGATCGTGAGGGGGAATTCTCAAATATACTGAATGGAGGGTTTCTTACTGATCACTAAGAGCCGTAAGGATTAGGTTTTGATATGCCATTGTGTATGCTAGGTCTGTGGCATTTGTTAAGGGTTATCGGCTTGAATTGACTTCAAGATTTTAGGTAGCGCTAGATAAATGTTTTCTGTAAGGATACAGGATCCGTGGATTTCTTAACTCGTGAATTAATTCTTCTTCTATTGTATCTCGCTGCGTGAAGATTGCACGGATAAGAGTGTCCAACAGATCCTCGTCTTTACAAAGCTTATCATTGTTGTCTCTCGCTTTCGAGAGCTATAGCTTGTTGGGCTGTCTTTTAGCTCTCTGAGTTGCTTCTTACCTTAAAAACAGCTATTACTGTTCTTAGAGCTGACACGCACCTCCATTATTTTGGTTAGCTCGCATCCGCAGCAGATATTTAAAGCTAAGACAGAAAACTATCTTGTAAGTCTCTAGGATGCTAGTTAAATTTCTTCTGGCGAGTGTCTAATGTTGTTTCTCATGCAAGACTGTAGTTTCGATTTCTTGGAATCTCATCAGTTGCTAGCATGTTAAAATGGGGTTAAAACGTCGCCAAAGAATCCAACAATCCTTTATTGTTTCAATAACTGTTTCTATTGGTTTTCGTGGATTTAAACAGTGAGTTATGCAATTTTCTATTGAAGTGAAATATTTATCAACTGTGAATAACACTGAATAAACGTTTAAGCCATTTCAATCCGAAAAAACGAAGATCTTTCTAAAAAAAAACGAAGATTTGCGAAAAAATCGCGAAGAAAACGAAGACCGTGGGTACCCACAGAGAGGCTCAATTATGGACGATGTGGTTTGTGAATGAATACGAAAATACGTGTATATGTGACAGTGAGGTAAGAACTTTATTAAAATCCTGTTAAATAATACATGTTACCTTGTGGCTGTGTGAGCATTATATGAGCTTATATGAAGATTTTCATCTGATTTATTCGGCCTTCTAAATTCTAATTTTGAATTTCAAATAGCAATTAAACAGGTAATCTGAGTTGCATAATTTCTCCAAAAATATAAGTCTTAATGCTTGCCTTGATATTTACCATCTTTCTCGGAGATTAATTAATATATTAGAGGTGACTGATTTTGCAAGAGAAATCAAAAGGTGATTTTTTTGTGCAGAGCTACACTGTAAGTGATTTCAAAGTACTATAAAATTTGCATAATTGTACAAAGTATGACTATACAATAACAATAACAATTATTTATTATTGAAGAAAACACTTAACAAATTGTTGCTCACAATTAGTCGGGTTATTTTGAGGTGGGCAACATTTGTAAATGTTTACAACACTTAATAAGTAAATAAAAAAGAAATGACGATAACACTTTTAAAACACTTTTGTCACTGCCAGGAAAGATTAGATTTCCTAACCAAGTTTCAAAAGCTGCAATTCTTCACTTGTGAATTTTCATGTTGGCAAATTATATCCAGTTTTCGAAAGAAAAGGCTGCATGGCCTTTGCAGATTTAACAATGAAAAGAGAAAGCCTTTAGGAAGATTCAACAGCTTAAATGTGTGACAGTTGCACTAACTCATGTAAATTCACAATCACAACAAAATAATTTATTTAGTGTTCAGACCATGTGAGGACTCTGAATACCAGGTTGATATAATTATCTAGTCACGTCTGACTTGGCTGTCCGTGGTGAAATCTAATTTGGCATGTTTGATTGTAAATTTGTACCATTTTTGACTCATGAATGCAGGCATGTGCAAGAACGAGTTATTGCGATCTGGGGATTTTCACTTGGTCGGCGGGTTGTTAACTTTCATGAATGCACAGTAAATGAGTTATCATAATGTAGGGAAATTTTACTCGGACATTGGTCCGAAAATTTTCCAATTTTGAGATGTTGAAAACGGTGAATCAAAAGAGGAACTTCTAAGGAATGGTTAACAGCTTTAACAGGGGAAAATCATGCATTAGCGGCAAAGTCATTTTTCTTCGATTTGTGGTTTTATCAACCTGATGAGCAGGTGGATCTCAAATCAACTTTTAATCTGCGGACTTTGGTAACGTTCAAGTGCTTCTAGGAATATAACATACAAATAATATTATTACAGGTTCTAATGTGAGTTTGTACTGAAATACTATTCTAATAGACTGATTTTTCATTTTCCGAACAGTTCTTGCAAAATGTTTGAAAAACATGGTCTGATAAATTCGCTTCAAAATTGACTTCAAATCGCTTGCAAGGTGTCTCGCGGCGAAAATTATACACTTTTGCTCTTAGGGCTACAATGCATAACAAGTTAAGACCTATCTGAGTAAATTTTTGTTTATTAAGGAAAGCTTTTTGTATATTTCCTATTTTTATTGAGGAAACTTGGCAACTAGGAATAATGTTGTGTAAACAAGGGCAGCACTAAAAGCCAGAATCAGGAAAACAGTAACTGGAAAGGAAAATCTGGAATCTGGAATCGAAAACTACAATATGAAAATAAAACATTTACTGCTAGTGAAAAAGTGAATGTTTAGTTCAAAGTAACGTCCTTGTCAAATGTAAATTTGATATTTTTCGATAGGTGACACCAGAAAATAAAACTAATTAATTAAGTCATTATTTCCTGCCAATGAAAAGTAAGTGTTTCTCACGGGTTTAAAACTGATCGCCCATGAACTTAAGAAAACTAATTTCATAGTCTATAAGTCACCTCTATGTTTTGCTTTGAAACTCTATTAAGACTCTATCAAAACAAGTTGAAGCGGGGTGTCCGGAAAATAGACGAAACAAAAGAGGCAGAAGATATGCATTCACGCAACTAACCACCTCTTAATTGGAAAGTCCGCCATCTGTGCGGTGTGAAGCAATTAATGTTGTCTCCGAGTCACCTCTATGTTGTCTCTCTCTGTCCCATAGGACATTGCTTCCTTTATAAAGAGTCCTTTCATATATGCCAACAAGTGATATGAGTTTTTTATTCTGTATTTTTTACCCCAAGTCATGTATTTCGCCATTAAATATTCCTAACCGTATTCATTATAGTTTCTGATTCTGGATTCCGGATTCCGGTTTCTGTTTTCTGGATTATGGCTTTTATAATTTTAGTGCTGCCCTGTAAACAAACACATGTCCTCGCAAGCAAATTCACCCAAGTTACGCGAGAATGGAATTTCATCTAACATTTTGAAACTTTTAGACCTTTACATGTATTTTGTTTAGTAAATTGTATTCATTGATTAGACATTCTAACTATTCTAGACTAACAGGATGCTGTTTCTTTACAACTTGCAAGTTGTGTAAATACTAATGTTTATTTATTACCAATATGCTAATTTGTTGAATTGCTGGACTAACAAGTACCGCATTACCACTATCCTCTTCCGCATTCACGAGTTGGCTCACAGTCGATTTTTTATAGATCTATTCTTTGTGTTCCCTATGGCCTAATCATAATTAATGTCCTTGATTAATTGAATAATGTGCTCTGTTCAGTCAAGCCCTCAACCTGGAAATGACTCACAGGCCCAGTCACTTGGAAGCATGCATGTGGGGCTTATTAAGAAGCATGCTGGCATCATTGGGAAGGTGGAGCATGCGTGGATCCGACCTGGTCGGACGCACATTTTGAGGCGGAGCAAAAATCCTCCCTTCAAAACAACATCGTTGATATTATGAACTGTTTTTCGTCCTCTACTGGTATGTATCCGTAGTTTTCCAAGCTGATGACTAGAAACGGTCGCAAAAATAAACGTGGTGCTCGAGGATCACTCGAAGACGAAGGCGTCTTGAACGAGGCGAAGCGAGTCAACATGGCGGCAAACAATGAAACGAAATCACCAAACAACGCACCTCCTGAGCCTAGTCTGGCCGAGTTAAAGGACATATTGGCCGATATACAAGTTAAAGTAACTGGAATACAGCACGAGAACCTAAACCTGAAGGAAGAAATCGCTCAATTTAAGGCGGCTTTTCAATCGCAGAAACGGGATCTGGAGAAGATGAAATCTACACTTGAAGCTTCCATGAATGCAAATCTAGCGCTTAAAAAAGAACTTGATGCCACGAAGAAAAAGCTGAAAGATGAAATCGAAGAGTCGAAACGATTAAGCGAAGAACTGGATGACCTAGAACAATATACAAGAAAAAACTCGCTTGAAATTCATGGAGTTCCTGCGAACGCTTATAGCAGCACCGAAGAGGTATTTTTAAAGCTAGGTGAAGCCCTACATGTGCCGATTAAAGCGGAGGACATCGAGATTTCGCACAAGCTAAAGGCTCGTAACTCTCCAATAATCGCTAAATTCGTCAGCCACAAGGTGAAATCTAATTTATACAAGGAGCGTGTCAAGTTAAAGAATCTGAAAGTATCTGATCTCTTTCCAACAACGAGTTACGCCTCCTCAATCGGCGGAGGAAATCGTCTTTTTCTAAATGAAAATCTTACAGCATATCGTCGAGGTATCGTGAAGAGAGCTAATGACATGAGAAAGGAGGGACTATTACTTAGTGTGTGGACTATGGACGGAAAGGTATTTGTAAAAACGTCACCCTCAGGAGCACCGGTAAGAATTTACTGTGTAGAGGACTTGGATAATCTTTAGGTTTTATGGAGGGAAGATCTTGCTATAAGGACGCAGAGGGACACTCCTAATTAGAATTGATTATCTTTTTTTTTTTTTTTTTTTTTTCTATTTGTTTGTTTTCCTAAGGTCAGTGGTCGTAAATCGAAATTTTATTTATTTGTTTATTTATTTTTTTATTTTTATTCATTGCTGCAGCTTTGGTATTTATGAATCCGATTGAGCATGAAAAAATGCAAATGTTTGTCGCTCAATGTTCGTGGTCTTAGGGACCCAACAAAGAGAAGGAGCATATTCTCTTATTTAAAAGATCAGGGAGCCTCTTTCAATTTTTTACAAGAAACCTATTCAGAGGTTAACGATGAATCTGTTTGGAAAAATGAATGGGGAGGGCAAATTGTTTTTTCTCATGGGAGCCGTCATAGCAAAGGAGTGTGCATTTTGATTAACCCATCAGTGAATACAAAAATAGAGTTTTCTTTTTCTGACACCCATGGTAGAATAGCCTTAATTACAGTGAGCTTCATATGTTTTAGGCTGTCATTGTGTAACATTTATGCCCCAAACAATCCAAACGAGCAATTGCAATTTATACAAGAGCTTAATAATTGTTTGATCGACAAATCAGAACTTACAACGCTAATTATAGGGGGAGACTGGAACTGTACCTTGACAAAAAAAGACAAAAAAGGTGGATTGGCATGGAAAGCTACGAACTTTAGAAATGCAATTTTAATAACAATGGATATGTTTGATCTCATTGATATTCAAAGGGAACGATATCCCAACACAAACAAATTTTCTTATACATCAAAAGCTTTGAATGTAAAATCAAGGATTGATTTCTTTTTAATATCGAAAGAGCTGAAAAAGTACGTTAAAACAGTAGATATCCAGGCTTCAATCGCTCCAGATCACAAAACAGTTTACTTGTCACTAGATCTGCCAAAAAACACCTCGAGGGGGCCGGGGTTTTGGAAATTTAATAACACACTGCTGGACGACAAGGAATATGTTGAAAACATACGGAAGATATACCCGAAGTTACGAGAGAAACTTAAAAACGTGGAAGACAAACGGTTATTCTGGGAACTGTTAAAAATGGAGATCAGATCGGTCACCATTGCGTTCACAAAAGGAAAGTGTAAATTAATAAATAAGCGAGAATCTGAAGTAACGAAACTATTAGATGATTTAGACGTGAAAATTTGCCAAAGCAATGACCTACAAAACATAGATAGTGAATTAAAAATATATGAGGACTTAAAAAAGGAACTCCAAACGATATACGAAAACAAAGGTAAAGCGGCAATGTTTCGGTCCAAATGCCGGTGGTTAGAAAAAGGAGAACGTCCGACTTCTTATTTCTTCAATCTGGAGAAAACAAATTATAACAAGAAGACAATCTCCGAGCTTGAATTGGAAAACGGAGAATTTATATACAACGAGAAAGAGATTTTGTCGGCAATAGAAGATTTCTACAGAGACCTTTACACATCAAAGATATCGGGAGCGCAGTCTGAGTTCGACCACTTCACTCAAAATTTAACGACACCACAATTACTGAATGATGAACGAGATGAACTGGAAGGAATCCTAACATTTGAAGAATGTAAAGATACATTAAAGTCCTTTAGCAACGGAAAATCGCCTGGTGAAGATGGATTTACAGTCGAATTTTACAGATGCTTTTTTGATATCTTAGGAAACGATCTGGTGGATTCTTTGAACACTGCTCATGAGAAAGGTCAATTATCCATTTCCCAGCGTAGAGGTGTGATAATTTTAATTCCAAAAGAGGAGGAATCCTTGGCAAATCTTAAAAATTGGAGACCAATCACCCTCTTAAATGTGGATTATAAAGTAGCAGCAAAGGCTATAGCTAAGAGAATTGAACCTTTATTACCTAAGTTGATACACTCGGACCAAACAGGGTTTGTAAAAGGTCGATACATCGGAGAAAATATAAGACTTATTAGTGATTTAATGGAACAAACAAAAAGGGATCAAACTACAGGGATTCTCCTTTCATTAGACTTTCGCAAAGCCTTTGATACTTTAGAATGGTCACTGATACAACATGCTCTCAGGATTTATAACTTTGGGACAAACTTAAGGAAGTGGGTAGAGGTCTTCTACAAAGACATTGAAAGCGCAATCCTAAACAATGGTTTCGCTACTAACTGGATTAAACCCTCCGTGGGTGTGAGGCAAGGCTGCCCTTTATCTCCTTTTCTCTTTATTCTGACGGCAGAACTAATGTCCAACAAAATTAGACAGTCTGACAATGTGAAAGGCATCAACCTTTGTAATCACGAAGTTAAATTGAGCCAGTTTGCAGACGACACTAATCTTTTCTGTGCAGACGTGGGTTCGGTTGAGGAGGCATTGATTATTTTAGGAGAATTTGGGAAAATATCTGGCTTACGTTTAAACATTGAAAAAACAAAGGCTATGTGGTTAGGCAAGTGGGCTAATAATCGTAATAAACCATTAAGTCTTAAGTGGGTTCATTGCCCGACCAGATTCCTTGGAATATATTTATCGTATGATTCTAAAGGTAATGATGAACTAAATTTTAAAATTAAAATCCAAAAACTCCAAACGAATCTTGATATTTGGAGATCCAGAGACTTATCACTGTTTGGAAGGGTTCTAATAATTAAAGCACTAGGGATCTCGTCTCTTGTTTACTCTATATCCAATATAGACGTTCCAAACGATGTCATAGATAATGTTAAAAGACGCCTTTTCTGGTTCTTATGGAAAAATAAGCGTGACAAAATTAGAAGAGCTGGACTTTACCAGGAATATGTCAAAGGTGGACTACGTATGGTTGATGTTGAGACAATGATAAAATCGTTACGTTTAGCTTGGATTCCTAGGCTTTTAAACTGTCAAAATCAGAATTGGAAGACGTTACCAGACTATTGTTTTAGAAAGAGAGGAGGTCTGAGATTCCTTCTTAACTGCAATTACAATGTCAAGTATTTACTCGATCTACCAAGGTTCTACAGAGAAATGCTCGAGTTTTTTAGGGAGCTAAGAACTCTTTATTCTACCAGGGACTTTCATGATACAATTTTGTTCAACAACAAGGATATCCTAATTGGTGGTGAACCCTTTTTTATTAAAGAGTGGTTCTTGAAAGGAGTACGAGAAATCAAAGACCTACTGAGAAGCGATGGTAGTTTCTTATCTTTCAATGACTTTCGAAGGAAATATGGCTTAACTAACACTAACTTTCTCCAATTCTATCAGGTCGTTAACGCTATACCAAAACACCTGGTCTCAAAATCAATATCAATGCAATATTCCGCCTTGGCTCATATCAACGATGTAACTTCTTTTCATCTTGGAAATGAGGTACGAATCAACCTTATGGAAGCGAAGGCGAAAGATTTCTATTGGCTCATAATTAATAAAACGTATAACGACAAGCATTCTGGTCCCCAACGTTGGGACACTACTCTCAATTTAGATGAAGAAAAATGGAGTGACATTTTCAGTTCCGTTCGGGATATCAGCAAGGAAAATAAAATGAAAGAATTTCACTTCAAGTTTATACACAGAATTATCGTTACGAAGAAAGAACTTCACAAATTCGGAATTAAAACAGATAATGAATGTATTTACTGCGGGGATCAAGACTCTATTGACCATACTTTCCTTGAATGCCACTTCACTCAGCGCTTCACTAGAACTTGTTTGTCTTGGTTTAATGATAACAATAACACAAACTTTACTCCAAACAAAGAAGAACTCTTATTTGGAATCTTTAATAACTCCATGCCATTATTAAAGAAATTTAATTACACACTCTTATTCATCAAGCGACATATATACACCAGGAAACTTAACGAAGAAGCATTGCTTCTCTCCGACTTTATAAAAAAAATTAAATTTAAATACCGCGTTGAAAAATTTCAAAGTTAATTTTTGCTGTCGAAAAACAATATGCTCCTTCTTTTACCTACATTAGCTTCAGCTAATTTCTTAAGTAATAGCTGCCGCGCTAATGCAACGGCTTATGCAGTTTTGATTTTGTGTGTACGTGTGTTTAGTATCTGCGTTTAAAATAAACTTCTGTCATATAGAATAGTATAGCCTGCGAGCAAGCCCCCCACCCCCAAGTTAGAGAGCTTGCTCGCAGGCTAAGAATTGTAATACGGTAATATATTATCACAACTTTGTAATAATAGTAGCATTGTAGTTGTTGTATTATTATTTTTTTTTCTTTTCTTTGACTATTTGAAAAGTGTAATAAGTATTTATGTAGTGAAATAAAGTTCTTCTTCATTAAAAAAAAAAAAAAAAAAAAAAAAAAAAAGAAGCATGCTGATTGTCTTTTTCTTCTGCTATTCTCTACATGTATAAAGAAATGTGTTCTAAACAATCATCTTTACACACTCATATCTACATGTACTGCTGTGGTTTATATTGGCAGTTAACCCACTTGTCTCATTCAAAGATAAAGAAAAAAAATGAAATTATTCTTATGATCACCTGTACTGGGTTTTTAACTAACTGCGAGCCAGTGAGGGATGCAAGCCGAGAAAACTTGTTTTATAAGTGTCATGAGTTGAGTTATCAGTCAGGTATTTTTTTATTTTACTTATTTATTTGACTTCGCCTTCAAACTTAAGACTATAAACAGAACATAACAACATGAAACAGAAAATAAACAATTACTGGGTTAAGGCAGGGTGACCACAACAGCTAGCGCCAATTACTGTGGGCTGAAAATAGCAATTAAGGTTAAGCACTCAATTGAACATGTAGGGTTAAGTGCTGACAACTTTGATTACGGTTAAGCACTCATTATATTGATGGAGTTTAAAGCATTGACTGTAGTGATAAGCATTAGCTAAAGATTAAAATAATAATGTATTTCTCTATATATGTAAGTTTAGGTTTGCCATTGCCTTGACCCACAGTTCACATGCCTCGTATATTTGTAAAACTCAACTGGACTTAAGTCTGGTATGTCCTTATGGGTACCTTCCTTTTCTTGTTTATGGCATCACCTTTAATAAAAGAGCAAGTGCTATCAGACCACAATAATTATTATGAGATTACATCACAAAGACAAATAATGCCTTTAAGAGATAAAGCTTTGTTTAGAAGAGTACAATCATGTAAGTGCATTTTGATCAAATGCTGTGGCAAAAAGACAGTCTTGGCAAGAGGATTGGTAGTAGGAAGAATTTATTGGCGGAAATTTCCAACCTCGTTCGCAGGGTCTCTCCTCTTCACGTCCCAGGGAGTGAGAGAGGGGAGACCCTGGTTGGGGCTGGTCACGTGTCTCCCAGAGAAAAATTAGACCCAGGGAGGAGTCCTTCACTTGCTATTTTTTGTCAAGATTTATTGTCCACTCCGAAACAAGACTTCCGCTTTGCTGTGCGAAGCCCACGCGAAAACTCATTCAACTGGCTATGTTTTTCAGTAGTCTTCATTTTGCGAGCCATTGTAGCATTAATCTGAAAGCTTAACAAAGTCCGTTGTCTCGAAGCGCTGTACTTTGGAAAATCACTGTTTATACATGACTAAATTAACCGTGGACAAACAGCGCCTTCCCCTTCAATTCATGGAGTTGTAATCGTGGTTTATTCTAGCTTTGAATGTGCTGATGAAAGATCAGATCTGAAGAACTAAGGAAGGAAACTTGAAAGGAATCGGGCCTATGTCTAACTGTTCTGAAAGGACATTCTGCAGCAATTACGCTGCTAACAGAGCGTTTCTTTCTGGAAAATATTTTAGCATAAGCGTAGTCGTTCGGTATTTAGCGTCGTTGGTTTGTTTACGTCCCCTTTTCTCTCGGGACGTAAACAAACCAACGATGCAAAATACTAGAGACGCGAACGACCACGCACATGCTGAAAGATTTGCAAGAAAGAAACGCTCTGTTAGCAGGGTTGCAACAACAAACAATACACAGGAAATAGCACATAAGCAGAACACTTTCGGAAGGAGGATGTACGGTATAACAACATGTAGATGGTAAATATTTCACGGATCTTTTTAATGAACAAAGAAAACACTTTTGAAATACCGTAATCGTTGTAAAACAATAACGAAATAACCTTTGTTCCAGTTGATGGTGTTAATTTAGTCTGCGGCTACAATGGCTCCAAGATACATTTCCGGTCACGTTTGATTCTTTCCTGGCCGTCAAATGCGGCGCGGAGGATGACTCCTCGATGCACCGCTTGACCTTAACAATGCCTGACTTTCAGAGATCATGGACTTGACGACTCTAAAAGTAGATGTGGCAAAAATTCACTTTGTGGAAGTGCGTGGCCATAAAGCTCCTCGGCTACCACCAGAAGTAGTCGATTCCCTTTGCTGTAAAGATTTCGCCAATGACTTGTATCTCCAACTGCTTTACAATGTCGATAGCAGCTCACATTCACAGATTCCCTCGCTTTATATACCTTTTTAGGGGTTTCTGAATGACCACTTGACATGACCTTTGAAACACACGCGAATCGCAAGTTGACTTGACTGGGGCATGTTTTCCCATCTCCGGTACATTTAGTATAGGCAAACTGACACTCAACCACCCCTCTCTCCAGTCATTTATTTGTAATCTCCCAGATTCTGGGAGACACGTGACCAGCCCCAACCACCGTCTCTCCTCTCTCGCTCCCTGGGACGTGAAGAGGAGAGGCCCTGGGAACGAGGTTGGGAAATTTCATGCCTTGGGAAAAATAAAGAGGTCTAGGAAAAAATGCTCAAAGCATATATTCAAGCTAATTATTGTTCTTGAATATTCAGACCTTAAAGTTTTGTGCCATTCTTACATGTACTATTAATAATTGTAATAGTTTACATGTACTTCAAATCAGTGTTTGATTTTAACTAGTCCAGTAGCTCATCTAATTAAATGTCTTTTTTCAGACTCCCAGATGGCTGTAAGGAGTATAGGACTTTCTAAACCAGTGAGTAGGATACATATTGGGCATGTATATACATGTACATACTTGTACTTTTGTCTAAAAACATTGACTACATTACTTGCAATCGGACGTTAAAATTTCGGTTGTTTAATTTTCGGACACTTTTTCCCTCATTTCGGACAATTTTTGGACAAACATTTCAGACACTGCGCTGAAACATGCCCAAAGTAAATTTACGACTAAAAAACATGAATTAGACTGAAATAAAATCTTTGAAAAGGATAGTTTTACTGTATCTTCAAGGTTTTACAGCCGGATACACCAACGAGAAAATAACACAAACCCAATCAAGCTTATGACTCAAGCAGTGTCTCAAATGCTTACCTTTCCAGTGATTAAAAGAACGACTGAGCAAAGCCGCCTAATCCGAATTCTAAACATATCATGTACATTGGCTTTGAATATGTGATGCTGTCGCCCAGAAAGTACTTTTAAAGTTTTATACTATACTGTAAAAATTTCGGACGCTTAAAAATTTCGGACGGTTTTATTTTCGGACACTTTTTTTGTCCGAAATTAAAATCGTCCGAAATTTTTTGCAAGTAATGTACTATCAAACTGTTTCTGACAATGCACTTGGGTAACCTCAGCAAGCTTCATTGATAATATACTGCATAAATTACATGTATGTAAACTGCTGAAAATCCCGGCAGCTTTATAATTATAATATTAATACTAACAGTGAAGAGAACTTTAACTCAGTGTTTTTAATAACTGTATTTAATATTCATTAATTAGATCATGTGAAGTATTTGTGTTTGAAAATGTCTTAGGTTATTTCTTTGACCAATCGCAATACTGGCTGTAAGTAGTGATATTTAATTTACATTATTATTACCAGGAGGAAATTCAAGTTCAGATTGCAGTTTTTGCATCAAGGGCAGTTGCTGGACAAGTGTGGTACCTGCAGATTGTGATAATGAGACATGATCAAGATGATGCTACCTTTAAGGTAATTTTGTGCTTCCTGTTGGACTCATGATTTGACTAATTGTCTTATAACCAGAGGATTGAAGAGTCAGTGGTCACGTTTAGATTCAGTATTGTGTTGTCGTGTTGCTTCCTTTTCACTTCACATTTAGTTTTTCTCTTCCTTAGGGAAGAATACTTCAGTTGGTTTGCAGCTCAAAGTGTTTTGTTACCCCGACAATGTTCAGTTTTAAAACAGCTGGTCCTACATGTAGTTGTTCAAAGGGTGGATAATTTTATCCACTGGATAGTTCTGGCAGATACTGTAAAATGTGTGCAAGATTTTCATGATAGTCCTACATGTATAATTTGTGAATAGTCTTAGAGTAGAAGCATATGTCAAATTTAAGAATGGGATTGTGTGGAAAACTTTGCAAAAGAATTGGTTGGAGTATATTTGCTCTGCTGGATAGCAACTTATCCAGTGGATAAAGTTATCCGTTCTTTGAACAACTGGGGCCAGGGCAGTAAATCCTGTGTTTAAGACTAGCATGCCATCTATTGTGATTTAAAGCACAAAATATTGCATTCTTGACTCCTGAATTGGGGGGCCCACTAAACATTGTGTGGTTATTGTAAGTTATAAAGACGAATTTGTGGTTTAGGACTGCTGTTGATGTGCAAGGTAATTAAGCTGAGAGGAAGTGTAAACTTGTATGGTAACCCCTGTTTTCGAATTGGTAGACTAATAAAGTTCTTTGAACAACTGGGGCCAGGGCTGTAAATCCTGTGCTTAAGACTAGCATGCCATCTATTGTGATTTAAAGCACAAGATATTGCATTCTTGACTCCTGAACAGGGTTTGAGCTAGGAATTGATCACTGGGGGACAATTTGTCCCCTTGGCTAAAATTTTGGGGGACATTTTTATTTTTAGGGGGACAGATAAATTAATTTTTATTCAACAGTTTTTTTACATTGATACAGGCAAGCCAACAAAAACTTTTTTTTTAGCTGATCCTTGTAATACAAGAACAGTGATCAACACAAACAAGAAAAGTTAAGTTATTAGTGTCAATACTTTTTTTTCTCGTCATATTTAAACAGAGGATCAATGACTATACTTTATACTTCAAAACATTTCACAGCAGAATCTCGTCTCGGCATCCCCTTGTAAACTTCAATTCCTTTCTTAATTACTGGTAGACGTACATGTACTAATTCTTCTGTTGGTTCTAGCCCAAACATCAAAGTCCCTAACCCTAGTTTGTCAATGTTAGACTTCAGAACAGTAGCAATAGCATCTTGCATACCTTCCACACTTTGATGAGAATGATAGGTAGCATTTCCTCCCACTCGAAGATTCTTAACACTTTCGAGGCCAACTTCATCCAGAAAATTGAGTAGTGAGTCATATTTGACTGTGGTTACGTCCTCTTTGGCCAGCCAGTAGAGGGCTCTCATTGCTCTGAGGATGGCTTGCGATTGTTCTCTAAGAGCATGGCGCTGTGTGTTGCTGAATGTATCCCTCATAGCTTCTTCATTGACAGCATCCTCATGCTCTTAACAGTCTTTATGTCTTTGCAGAGTTGAGGTTCTAAAATTTGTACACCCTTCTGCCGATACAAAGGGGTTGTCTTCTTAGATTTCCGACAAAAATAGCAGAACATCGCCTCCTTTTCATAGTGCAACCATGTGTGGTCTCGCAACCAACTTTTCTGGAAAGTTCGTGATTTTCTCGGTTTCCTTTGATCCTCATCCGATTCTTCCTGATTAATTCACTGTTCCTCTTCTGTATCATTTTTCTGATTCAGTCTGGCTTCGATTTGTAGCGAAAAAGCTTTCTATTGTGAAATGTGACTCGAGAATGAACTTTGAAGGAACAACGTGCGGTAAAATATACTTTCCACATTCTGTTTAACTTGCAATCTCTGGGATCCCTTCGTGTCTGCTTCCGTTCGAGTTTTTTCCCTTAATTTTGAAGGAGACAAATTGTCCCCTTGGCCGTTTTTTTTAAGGGACAATTTCAATTGCAGTGTGGGATTGGCGCAATGGCGCGGCCCGGCTCAAACCCTGCCTGAATTGGGGGGGCCCACTAAACATTGTGTGGTTGTTGTAAGTTTTAAAGAAGAATTTGTGGTTTAGGACTGCTGTTGATGTTTCAAGCTAATAAGCTGATAGGAAGTATAAACGTGTATGGTAACCCCTGTTTTCGAATTGGTAGACTAATTAATAAAGTGCTTTTATTGATGAAAATTTAAGTTCTATCCATGGCCGTGGAACAATTCTTTTAGTGCGTTTTAGTCATTCTTTTAAAAATCTCTGATCAATGGGCACATACAGGACTTCACTTTTACAACATGGTAGGAAATCAAGGCAATTAATTAACAAACTGTGTAAAATTTTACAGACTATATGTCTCATGAAGTATAGAATCTTGAAGTTAAAACTATGAAATTGGTTAGAAGGAAAAGAAAATTTCGAGAGTGGGAGACTTCAATACATTAATTTGACCTGATATTCTGGTCATTTTTTATAGACTGTGAAGGATCGAGAAATTGCCAGCAAGTATCACTTGTTACAGACTTTCCCATTCAGTATCTCCTCAGACATTGCCATCTCACTGAAACATCAATGCCCTGAACATTTTAAACTTACGACTGAAAATTACCAAGTGAGTTAAATAGAATTGTGTATGTAATCACATGTACTAACTTATATTGTTATTATTTTTAGCTTTTTGTATCATTTCTAACGTTGGTGTGATGTCTAATGACCTGACGGACAAAACTGAATGTAATTGTAAACTAATGTAAATTTGCTGCAGGGTGTACAGTCAAAATATTGCATCACACAGTCATACTCTTTAGAGTTATGTTGCACCTGAGGGTGTTGGCCAGGAATGAAACAATCTTTGCCTGATGGTCACCGTGGTCAAATACTCAGCAACAGAAAATGTAGAAAATTACTTGAAGAAAAAAATTCAACTTGCTTTTGCCCTTTCACTCTACTCTGAAGCATATAAGCCACAGCAGCCCACTGACGGTTGGTTTCTGCAACCAAGACTCTTGTGGGAAACAACAACAATGATGTTTATTAACAAATAACAGCTGGTGATAGGTAGATTTTGACTGATTTTCAAAATTAGTTACTATTTTTCCTACATTTCTATCAACAGGAGGTTGACTATACCAGCATTCAAAATCTCTTGCATGGTTTTTGGTTTGGGATTGAGTTCCATTTGGAACACTTGGGCAGTGAAGCCGACCAGTTTGTGGGTAATGTCTGTGTGGAACCCAAAAATTTCCCTTTGGATGTAGAATGTCCAATAAACAAGAAATTCAATCTTGGCATCTCAGAAGAGTTTGAGTTGAAGGTAAGTTATTGGTAAAAGTGATTGATGAGTGATGTGAATGGCTGTATTTCATTTTAGAGGTGTAGGGCCATAGTGTTTAGTGTGTTGGTCAGTGGTTCAAGGCTGAGCATCTGCTGATCTGAAGTCTTCTAAGACCAGAAACTGAATTTTGGAAAAATTGAAATCCAGAGGTCCCTGGTTTAAAGTCCTGCTCTGGATGTTAGCTGGAGTTGTTCCTCAGTAGCTCCAAGTTTAACTCATTTGCCAGGCTTGTAAATAACCAGCTGATGGACCTGCCTCCTTCCAGTTGGGATTTGTTGATCATGTTATTGTTCAATTAAATTTAGATCATTATTTCTTTGTGAACGTTTAATGCTCAGCCTCACTGGAGCACTTGTGCTATAATCACAATCTGCTACCCAGAGTCCTCAGGCTTTTTGGTCAGCGGGTGGGCACCAGGAGAGACTCTGGGGACATCAAAAAAATTAAAATTTTTTGATTGTCTTTTTTCCTTAATGGTTTCCATTGTTTTACCGCAGAAATCCTGTGGTAATAAAATTCGATGTCCCCAGAGTCTCTCCTGGTGACTAACCGCTTGCCAAAGAGCCTGAGGACTCTGGGTGCGATGATTGCTATAATCACTGCTGAGGGTAATTAATACAGTTTATTACTGTTGTTGTTGTTGTTGTTATTATTATTATTGTTATTATTATTATTATTATTATTATTATTATTATTATTATTATTATTATTATTATTATTTTAACAGCACTATTTTACACTGCTAAAAAGAAAAAGAATTAAAACCAAACGTTTTCGATTGATCAAGCTATCTTTAGGGTAAAAAGACTGTCCGCTACATGCACATTTTACAGTATGTGCTTCAGGTGATTCCTGATGGGAACAGTTTAGCTATCGTAAGAATGGACTTGTTTGTTCACACTGGGGCTCCAATTTGTTGGATCATTAAGCCTTCAATTATTCTGCGCTTGTGAAAAGATTTTGCCCTACAAAGGATTCACTAACTAAATGAATGGGTTGGATTCTCATGTACATGTAGAACTGGAGTTGGTGGTTTCAAATCTTGGTGTAAGCACCAACAAGGGTCTTTAACCCATTTCAGTCTTACAGTACATGTAGAACTGTTTTCTTTGCCATTTTGTATGTGTGATGTACCATTTAAAAGGTCTTCATGAGAGAAATTTGTTTCTCATGTCAAGATAACTGAAGGAAGTCAGGTCTTTGACAGAAATACATGTAGTTCCAAACGTCAAAATTAAAAAATTACAAAATTTCACTGATCGTTTCATGGGATAGATCTACCCCCAAATTGTAGCTTAATTTGCAGTTTTTAATGCATAGAAAGTTCTGTCCAGGAGATATTGTCAGAGTCTGTAAGTGCATCAAATTGAAACATTTGAAAAATTGTAGAAGTTGTAAACCACATCATAGATACCAGGGGGTACTATTTTTTTCTTTAACCCTCTCCCGCCCAAAAGTGCCATATGGCACAAGACGCAATAATGAGCACAATATTTGGTCAATTTGTGTGAAATTTGCACAACCAAAAGATCTTGGAAAGATCTACAAATTGAAGGCATAAAATCATGCCCCCCTCCTATATGAGACTTTATTTACCACCCCTCAAACTTTTGGATTTTCTTTTCCTTTGTACGTTAAGGGTCCAGCTGATATCTGACAACAAGCAATGCACTGAGAGCTGTACATTAAGCTATAGGTTAGGGGGATACCCAGTATATACAACGAATAGGGAAATTTTCAATGTTTTTCTTCTTTCGTTTTTGAGTTTTCTCACTCTAATATGTGACCTCCTCCATCTCTGTTGGTGTGATTTATAGCACACCCCAGAAAATACCTTTTAAATGGTATATGACATGTGGTCTCCCAGTTCATAGTTAGCAATTTAGAAAAATTTGACATTTCCCTCGGGCGGGAAAGGCTAGTGGGTTACCGGCAGGAAAGGGTTAACCCTATAAGTTGTTTGTCATGCCAACCGCAGGGGATGCGTCCCCCATCATGCCAAACAATGTGGTCGTGTTTTTGTTTTGTCTGCTTATTTATTGAACGTGGAATGGTAATATTGATGGTTGATATCCCTTTTGACACTAAGCCAATTAAAACCCTGTAATTACATTATCCAATGATCCAGTTTTTAATAATGATTATTATACAATGTGGTATTTCCTTAGCAGACTGATTCATCATCTCCTCGGAGCTGTGACCCTGCTGACTGGG
Organism: Pavona decussata; assembly: GCF_977016875.1. Lineage (NCBI taxonomy): Eukaryota > Metazoa > Cnidaria > Anthozoa > Scleractinia > Agariciidae > Pavona > Pavona decussata. The sequence continues at coordinate 243,176 of NW_028145761.1, read as the reverse complement.
ATCCCCTTGAGTCTGGTATGCCCAGCAGGAAGGACACCACACTGTCCAGTGCAAGCAGTGGGGTCAGCATTTCTTCTGCAGTGTGCAATACGCATTTTAAGGTTAATTTGATTTGAAGATGTACATGTTCACATTAGCTTGTACATGTATAGAACAGAAGTGCTTAGGCCTTTTTCTCTCGTTGAGGTTGTTTGTAAAATCCTTCAATTTGGGTGAATTTGCTGAATATCACAAATCGAACATTTCATGCTAGTTAGTACTGCTCAGCACTTTATAGTTTTGTCCACAGAAACTACCTTGAAGCATATAACACAAAGTGCTCAATAGCAATAACTTTACAACAGCACAAGTTACCCTCTTCAAGTTAACTGCGGTAGCTCATATAGGATGGGATAAATGAATGAATGAATGAATGAATAATTAAACAAATGGGAATTTCAGGGGAAATGCTGAGAGTGGCTATTCTGTCCATTGTTTCCTGATCTAATTGGAATCTGAAAACGTTGGTCTTTATGAAGGGCGGAAAACCCTAGGAGCAAGGGAAACAACTAGCAACAAACTCAACCCACATATGGTGTCAACTCTGGGAATCAAACCCGAGCCACACTGGTGGAAGGCGAGTGTTCTCACCATTGGGCCATCCATGTCCCCCCTTTATGTTACCTGCAAAAGGTGCTAAGTGCTTGTTTATATTTGTTAGGAAAGAAGGCCAAATAAATAAAAATGAGCAGTATGCTCAGACTCTTCAGGAGTTGGAGCGTGGAAGCCCCCCAGATGCAATACTTGGTAGTGAGCTGTTACAGACGCGTGAGACTGGAGACCAAGGGAATGAGCAGAGCTGGTTGGCACAGGTAAGATGGTTGACTGCTACATGCTCAAAAACTGCTTGTTTTATGCTTCATTTTCCGGTGGTGAAAACATCAATTTAAAATGTCAGAGTGGTGTTTCTAGTCTGCTATGACTTCATCCCTATCTGAACAACTATTGATACACTTTAGTACTGCTTGATTCAAATGAATAGTCATGATCATAAGGGCTTCCTCCAGGGGATCCAAAGTTAGAAGCATTGTGTACAGCATAATGAAAAGGGTCTCAGGACAGTCCTGCTCAGTAGCTTTCATCTCAGTCACAGTGGTCACACTTCAGGGACTCATCCAAAAACTCAAAAGTTAGAACCACCGTGTACAGGTTGATAAACATCAATGTTAGTTTTTGATCTCACTGCCCGCGTTGGTTTTGACGATTTTCAGTTCGGTTTGACAGTTGACTGTCTGCTTCGAGTCTTGATTCGCGACTCGATCCTGCATTCGCATGCGATTCTCGACTCTATCCTTTATACTCGATACTCATGCGATCCATTTCTTACAGGACGCCTCCCATCACGGCCTTACTATTGACAGCCTCGAGAGCCAAGCTGAGAAAAAGAAGAAAACGAAGGAGGAACACAGGCGGCTGCTTCAGGAGCGTAGAAGCCTCCTGCAGCAGCAGGATAGGGAAAAACAGGAAAGAGATGATCGCAAACTGGCCTACAATGACCTCAAGGCTGCGCGCCAGGCTGCTGGGTTTGTTTCCTGACCCCAGGTGCATTATGAAGCCATACCCCAGTGTGATCTACCGGGGGCCCCCATGAGGCTGGGGGGCTTCAGTAGCCAGGCTGGAAGTGACATCTCTGGAGAGCTCGATGCATTCAGCGGGCTAAGCAGCTTCCGTGGGTGTTGTGCGTTCCCATTGGCTAATAATGATGAGGTCATCGATGCATCAAAGATGACATCAGGCAATGGGGACATCCGGGTGCAGGAGAAAAGTGACGGCACCACTGTTTATTAAGCAGTCTTTTGTGTAACTGATTATTGGTCAAAGCGTGTTTTTGTGTCCCATAGGCTAGATCAGGAAATCCAACCGAGTGGTTAAGTACGGGGTTTTTTGTTTTAGGCGTTTTATCGCTTTTTTTTTTTTTTTTCTTTTTTTTTACCGTGTGTTTGATTAGGGCCAGTCTGACTGGATGTGTTTGACTTTCGTGTTGCAATTTTTTTAAAAATTTCATTTTCAGTGTCGGCCAGTGGTTTAGGCTTTCAATGAAAAATCCGTTCAGGTTTTTCAGGAAAATGAACGCTTAGGTCTAAATTTAATCTTTTGAGAAGGATCGTGTGAGATTTTTTTTTCTCTTTGTAGGCTGCGATAAAAAAAAAAAAAAAAAAAAAAAAAAAAAAAAAAAAAAAAAAAAAAAAAAAAAAAAATCAGCCTTTTGGCTTCTCACGTCAAGGGAAACATGCCCTAGCTTTGTGTTGAGTTCATGTTTAAGATGTGACACGGCTAGGTCATCAGGTGTGCACGTGATCAATATTAAATGGAGTGACAAGCATTAGAACAAAAAACAAAACGTTACATGACGCTCCATCGAGTCTTAATTTCTAAAAAATTATGTTTGATGTGAATCAATTTGACAAGTTTTTTGGCTATTGGCTGTTTAAATGTTAGCCATTTGTGGATTCTCTTAATAGAGTTTTACAAATTCGGGGGAAAAAAGTCAGTGAAAATGGAAATCATTTGTCATTTTTTATTTTTGTGATGTGAGTTTTTCTCCTTGAAAGCCTCGCAAGTGCAAAAGTAGGAATTTGTTGTTCGAAGTCATATACAGTGAAAGCATATTTGCTATAGTGTTGAATAAGTTAAGATATAAATTTTTGACGAAAGTTTTTCAAACGTTTTGTCGTTGAAGAATTTACTGGCCTCCAATCGAATTTGTGGTTTAGTCACTGTAACACAGTGTAACAGTAGTATGGCGTCTTCGTGCTTAGTTCTTCATTTGTTTGTCACGCAATGCTTCAGAAGCGTTTCGTGACAAAGGAAAGAACCTCGCGAAGGAGACCAGCAGTAGTATTCAATTTTGTAGGCGAAATATTTATGACTCTTAACTGACTTAAGGCATTCCTTTGTTCTTTCAAGAATTATTAGCAATCCCGTGACTAACGTGGTTTTATATATATCGTGATAAAATTGTTGTGATTTGACCACTTGACAATTTTTCGTGTCGTACTTAAGAATGGATGTGTTTCGTTTTTTTAGATTGAATTGGAATATTAAGCGAACAAAGCTGTAAAATAGAATTGTGAAGTTATATTTTTGGCTAGGTCAGCGATAAACTCAAACAATGCTTAGTTGTGTTAAATGTAATTATGGTGATGTAATCAAGTTACTTGCATTGCATTTTCGTTAGGAACGTTATTCAAGGTTGTCCAATTTTTGGCTTTGCTTTACGATATTATCGCTTTGTTTTTTTTTTTTTTTTTTGATGTTTTTGCATTCGTGTTTGTCACTGTTTCAAGTAAATTCAATGTTTGTTTGTTTTTTTTTCGGTGTAATTTAATTTTGTTAGAAATAGGTTTTTAGCTTTATTCAATAGTTTACAAGAAAACATAATTTTTACTCAGGGTATATGCAACTCCTTGTCGAAAAGACCAATTATTTTGTATTTCTACGTAGAATACCATTGGTTTCTATTGGAGCATTTAGGCCAGAACAATCTTCCATCTAAAAATTAAGTGACCCGCGATGCTCAAATGTGTGTTCATATTTCATCATCAGCGGTTTGAATTTTTTTTAATCTTTAAGAAAAATATCTGAGTGCTGGCGTATATAAATGTCTCGGCTCTTTTCTGTGTGTATGAAGGGAGCGGGTTTTTTTTTAATTCTAAAAGGCGATTTATCAGCGATATTTAGCCGATAAAAATGTGTGTAAAATATTACAATCTACAGAGGTGAATAGATCGAGAAATTTTGGTGCCAAAAAAAGACTTGGCGCCACATGCCACTTTTCGCGGCATTCTGTATTTGGGCAACTCGTCATTTGCTTTTCGGCGTTGGCTTTCATTTGTCCGCAGGGAAGAGTGAGTGGTTGTTGTTTTGCAAGACAAGTCAATCTACGAGTGCGTTTGTCCCAATGAATGATTGAAAGCCAAACGACCTTGAAGCAGTGGATCTGTTGCGTGATTATATCCTTGATTTTAGTGCGTTAGATAATGAAGACGACTGGAAATAGCACACTGGAAAAAAAACAAAAAACAAAAAAAAAAACGAAAACTCACGTTGTCATATCAGTATATTTTATTGTACAATAATTTGTATCTTGTATCTCCCAGTAAGAAGTTAATAAAAATTGTAAATAAATTGTATCACTGTTTGAACAATTCTGTGATTTTTTTGTCGCTTATCCCCCGGACTATAGGTGATAGGCAGGTTCAAAGTCATTAGACCTAGAGGGGTTTGAATGTTCATCGATTCGTATCTCCACATTTCTCCTGGTTTCCCCGATGTAATCAACATTGCAAGAACAGTCCTCTTTTTAGACCACATGTGATCTGTGAATGTTTTTGTCTTTAAGGTTGAGGACGATGAAAATGTCTTTGAAACCCGTTTTATTGTATAATAGTTTTGCTTCACTTCCTTTTTGGTTTGGTTTTAATCTTTTAACTTTGTAGCCTTGTAAAATAGTTTTGTAATAAGGAAGTGGATATTATTATTATTATTATTATTATTACTGTTATTATTATTATTATTATTATTATTATTATTATTATTATTATTATTATTATTATTATTATTAATGATGAATTATTCTAGAAAGTGACACAGACATACATGTACTCGCAAAAAAAAAAAGAAATTCGAGTGCTCCTATCAGGAGTCAAACCCAAGGCCTTTCAATTACTAGTTCGGATGCTCTACCACTAACGTTCAGGAGATTTGTTTTGTTTTTATTTTTCATTTATTTTATTTTATTTACCACACGTTCGACTTACCGCAATACCGCAAACCCCAATGTCCCCCTCCGATCGACTTGCGCGAATTTCACTGCAGTTGCACGGTGAAGAAATCATTGGTCTGAATCTTGTCAGATGTGACTCCTCTGCCTTTCTGCGCCCTATGCACAAAGTTAACAAACTAATCACCATATCTGCTAATTGTACATGCATTTCCGGTCAGCGAATGTTTTCTATTGTTTTGCGATAAGCCGCTGCCTGTTTGAATTTGGTAATTATAACTATCATGAAATGGAAATGCGGGCTCATATATAAGTCACAGGAACCGCGATCTTCATCACAGTTTAGCGGGAACGAGACGAATAAGCGCGCCCTTTCGAAATAGTGATCGATCATGCCATGAAAAGAAAACCGTAAGATGCACAACACCAGGAAAAAAAGGAGAGGATTTCTAAGGTCTGCAAACAAAGGGATACCAGAGAAATGCGAAGACAATTTTTAAAAGAGAGAGGGACGCATTCTTCTGCTAAGGAATTGGCGCGTGTTTGTTATGTGAAATGGAAGGCATTGCATCGAGACAAATAAAGGGCCATGGACAGAACCAAGGTAAGGCCCGCTTATTTAAACGAAGGAGACTTAAGTTAAAACAGAAGAGCGTTTGGTTAGAAAGTCACAATATTTAATCCAAGCCTGGCAAAAAGTCGACTAACATGATCATGCAGTGTACATCGCCAAGGTAATTGTCCAGGGGGTAAGCGTCATAACATTAGGGACCTTCAGGTACGAGATTGAGTACGAGTACGATTTTTCAAATCTAGTTTGCGTGGTTCAAATAACTGCTTGTCGCACCAATCTTGTTTCTTAGGCCTCCTTCTGCGCTGATAAACAAAGGGAATTAGTGAGAGTTCTGGGGACG
>NW_028145761.1:182500-232500 GCF_977016875.1 Pavona decussata | reverse complement strand
GATTGTTGATGCATTGTAATATGTATCAAATACTGTATACATGTAGATCTCTTTAAAATCTTGTGCTTAGCCTTTTGAAGCTAACTGAAGGCGAAATGTTCAAGAGAAGTACTGAATGAGAGAGGCAGAAACTCTATCAAGCCCAACCATCAAACCCACCATCTTTACAGTGCCATGTATGTTGACAATGTTTGTTTTAATTGGTTTTTGATAGGATATTGTTTCTGATAGTGCCAGTGTGGGTATGAAAGTGAAGGTTCTCAGTCTGAGATAAATTATTATTCTGCAAGTTCCACTTATCCTGCTCTTCTAAGCTGTTCCATCCCTGGAAAAGGTGCGTGCTCAATAGGTATGGATTATAAAGGCATGCTTAAATTAGAATTCAAGTGCACTTTTAAAAATGTGCATGCCAGTTTTAATATCACATATCCACCACTTAAAAGGTTCAATTATGTCTCTGGTTTTTGTGACATCACATGGTAGGGAAATGAGCACATCAGCACATCTAAAATGTTTTTCTTTGGTATGGGGTCCTGAGTCTCTGAATTAGACATGCATGCAGAGCACAGTTTTATTTTACCCCCAGTCTCCCAGCAGTAGTTATATAATACAATAAAAGAATATTTAATAAGTTGTTTGGAGGTGACAATCCTCTTGATCTAGCTGATTTTACATGTCTGGAATTAGACAATGTAACTTCTAACTACTGGACCTACACTGTAAGTTGTCAATATATGAAGAATTCCTGTGGGATGGTTTTTAAATGCATGCCAAGTGATGCCAAGTGGAAGTTATTATAATGTTAATAAGGTTTGAAGAATAAAGAGTGTAAGTTATGGCAGTGGTTTGCTTACTTACATTGCTAATGGCTAATGGTGGAATGTGTTGAATAAGTTATGTCACCTAGCTTGTAAGCCTAATCGTTACTAAAAATTTATTGGGTCTCTAGTAAGGTTTCTTTTTTTCTTCTTTTGTAATTGGTCAAGTCCCTAAGAGAAGGAGGTGTGGGATTGTGGAAAATTGATTCTGTGCTTACATGTAAAAAGAACATAACAAGATATGCTCTACTGTTATTTTCTTGTTTATTCATGAGATGCATATAAGCATGAGTTGTTTTTCTGCAATTCCCCATCCAGTAGGGGGATTTATAGGGTAAGTTAATTTCCGGTGTGATTCTCTATCTCTTTTTAGAGCCTCAACTGCTTGCCAAAAAGAAAGTTTGTTCCAAGGATCCAAATAACAGTATTCATGTTGAGGATGTGATTCCATATCAAGACTGTGGAGTTCAGAGCTCTTAGAGTAAGTTGACCTAAAAATTATTATGTATGTGAGCAGCATGACTTTGCCAATACAGAACTACACAAAGCACTGTTTGTGATCACTCCTAAAAGTGACCATCATTGTGAAATCTGTGACATATTATAAGCCCTGTGTTAAAAAGATCCTTTAAGTGACATCTACCCTAAGCGATGGCACCACTTTTTTGAATAACCAACTGGCCCTTTTCTCCTAAGCGACCAGTGCAGCCTTCAGAAAACAAGCATTAGCCAATAATGATACTTAAGGTTACAATTGGTAGCTTTCACTGAAGCGTCAGCTCTCTCTTTATGAACCATGTAGAAGTTCATTCAAGGCGGCCGGTATATGATTTTACAGAAAATTTGCATTTGCAGCTTCCAAAATTTATCAAATCGGTATTGCAGCTGCTTGACAAAAATCACTAAGAATTGCTGCTCGGTGGTAGGACAAATCCAGAAAACAAGACCTTCTGTGTATCTCTGTCTGCTAAACAAGCTACATGTATTACAGTTGCTTCTAGTTCGCGTTTCAAAATAAAGTTGCTACATGATTAGCAATCGGTGTAATTTTGTTCTGCTGAAGCTTATGCCAATTTGGTATTCCACAACACCAACTATTAAACATTTCCAGTTGTTTAACTCTAGACATACCATTACAGTGTAATTGTAACAGCAGGTTTAATAAACATGTTAAAGACTGGTTTTGGTTTTAAAATATCCATAGAAAACCACTGTGGTGTCCTCAAAATCATGTAAATTGATCAGATTATCGAAGTGTTAACAACATTTGAAATAATTTATCTTTAAATCAAAGTCTCCTGTGAGCCAACTCGTGAATGCAGATGACGCATCAGTATTTTAATTGAAATTAAGATGGCTACATACACTACCTTGAAAGCTAAAAGAAGTCATATCTTTGCCTGATCATGTAACGAGAAATAACCATATGTGTACTATAAAAATGATTCTACACTTATTCCCTACATATTGTATAAGGTTATTCTGATGCGCCTTGGAACAAATTTTCGGGTGTTTTTTATTCAAAGTTCATGCAGACACTTCACTCATTCAATTTAAGACGCCGCACTTTGTGGAAAAACGGGAAAACTTATAACTTTGCTCATATTAAATGAAAAATCTCCATTCTTGCATTAAAATAATTGTCAAATTTTTATCTACAGATTGAATAAGATTATTTTGATGCGCTGTGAAACAAATTTTCACTTCTTTTTTTATTCAAAGTTCATGCCGACACTTCACTGATTGAATTCAAGACACCGCACTTTCACTGCGCATGCTTGAAAGTCAACAGCCGAATCAGCCAACCAACCTAGTGAAAAACCCACCATTGCTATCACTCGTTCATTGTGCATGCTGGCATTTACGAGTTAAAAATGGGTATGGAAGTGGTTCATTTTGCCAGCTTGCTGTGATGTTGGAAGGGAGTGCCCATAGTTTTACGCAACACGGCACAAACTTCAATAATCAGCCTGGTCATAATTGCATTTCTGAAATTGAAACCTCCCAGCATAAAATTGGAAATACAAAAATCTGATCATGACAGATTTAAACTACAACATGCAGGTGTCATGACTGCTCACGTATCCTACCCCCTTAATGTTGTAGTTGGCAACAAGACTTTTTTCTCTAAACATACATTTTGTATTTTTTGCACAAGAATTTAAAATGGGTGTGGTTTTAAAAACAATGGAAGCAGTGCATTTTGCCAGCTTGCTGTGATATTAGAAGGGAGTGCCCATAGTTTTACGCAACACGGCACAAACTTCGGTAATCAGCCTGGTCATAATTGCATCTCTGAAATTGAAACCTCCCAGCATAAAATTGGAAATACAAAAATCTGATCATGACAGATTTAAACTACAACATGCAGGTGTCATGACTGCTCATGTATCCTACCCCTTTAATATTGGAGTGGGCAACATGACTAAATTTTTCTCTAAACTTACATTTTTGAATTTTTTTAAACCAGAATTTAACAATTTGGGCCCATTGGACAATGGGGCAGAAAAGTTTCAAGTTGTTCAAAGCTTAGTTTTTTTGTACAAATGTTTTCACCAGAGGACATTCACTTTTTTTTACTGTTAATCCTGGTTATGGATCTTCTGTTGTCTAAGTGTAGAGTCGTCCACTGTAAATAAACTTTTCTTAACAGGGGAACATATGTTATGGATGTTGGAACATAAAGTCTGTTCATACAATGTATTTATATTAGACAATAATGTTAGTCTCCTGCAGTGGAACATTCACAATTAATTAAATTGTAATAGCAACTGGAACCACAATGACAGACGACTTCTTCCTACATACTCCTGCACATCAAAAGCTCAACGGTATGACCATGAAAAAACTGTAATAATCAAGACTGAGTGTACTGAGACAGCGTATTGTTGCAATCTGATCCCCCATTGAATGAAACAGTACAATTTCAGTCAATTTCAGTCAATTCCAGTAGCTGTGAAAACTCACAGACAGATTTTTCAGTTCTTAAGATATTTAAATCTCATTGGGCTGAATTCTGTTACCACAACCTCGAATCTTTCAGCTTTTAGTGGTGAGTTGGCCCCAGGGTGTTATGGCATCCTGTAAACTAAACATGACCTACTCTGAGAAAACCTAACTTTTAAAATGCAAAATCTGCAATGAAACCCAATGGGAAGGAGAAAGAGATGGAGGTCAAAGAATAGCTGCCTCTGTCATGAGATAAGTAACAAGACCATCCCCAGGCATTGATATGTTATGTTTATTTTTAATACAGTTCCCTGAAAAAAGGGTGACGATCAGGTTATTGAACTGTGCAAAACATAAAAAGTAGTTGTATGGTTTAAGATAGTGCCACTTTCAGTTCTTCAGTTACTTCACCATTTCATTATGGATATTGGAACTGCAGGGATGTTCCTCAGCACTAAGAAATAATTCCTGGATTCTAAAGCAATAACCTGTGAACAGGCTCCCAAGTGGGGTCTATGGCAAAGATGAAAATCGAGCTCTTCCTCGCCCCATACCGTGCTCCGCCCGCCCGGCTCGCCGATTTTTCTTTTCACCCTATACCCCACTTGGGAGCCTGTTCACAGGCTATAAAGCAAATGCTCCATGCAGATAACTGATTTTGGTAGCAAGTCATAATTGCTTGTATTGTACCCATTAATAAGTGTTGTGGAATGCCGAATTCCAATTACCATAATGAAAGACAAAACTTCTGTGCTGTGATGATATTTAAATCTCATAGGTTTTTCCCTGCAAACAACCACTTCACATCTCTCAACTGCATGAACACCGCCAGCACAGTTTCCCAAACACTTCTTTAAGAGGTGATTACGGCTAATAAGAATACCACCTTGATTCATTTTGTTAAAAACAAAATACTGCCTTTTTCCTGTCCGTGATTCCAATGTCAGTACAGGCTGGTTTTCTCTCTTGACTGATGGCCAAAGTTGTTTAATAATGTTAGACTTAACAATTTTATGGTAAATCAAATCAAAAACTTCTCAGGAAATGTTCATAGTGAAATCTCCTCTCCATGGTGTCGCTAAAGTTGGTTTTGAGCGCAGTCTTCTAATTACCTTTTCGTGAAGCTTTTTCATTGTCCTTTTTGACCATTCCTTGGATGGGAATCAACTTTTGCAAGTCTGGATTTCGACCACTAAACGTTGTAGTTCTCTTCGATGACTCCTACTGCTGCTTCGAACTCAGCAAAAAAGCATGAAATATCCCTCAACTCCATGCCGTTTTCTGTACAAGACATGTACTCCTCGAAAAACTGGCTTATTTGATCAGAAGGAGGATTTTCCAGAAAGAGCTTGGCCGCCATATTAGATTCTACCAAAGCCCCCCAAAATTCTCCCATGACAGGCTGCGCGCCTCTGATGATCCACATTGGATTACCTATGATGGTCTCAAAGGAAGGCAGCATCTAGGAACTGGTCTCACCGGCCGTGCACACTGTAGGAAAGGGAATCCTATCTCATTGCTTTTTTTGTTCAGATATAAAGTCTTTAGAAATTCTCTCATAAACAAATTGGTGTTTCAACCAAATGTATTACAGTTTTCCTTTTTCCAAGAATCTTAAAACCTAATCTTTTTAAAGTTTAAAATATACTACAAATACGTGACTCTCAAAACCTCGCGAAGCTAGGGCTGGGCGGACAGTCGATTTGAAGTGAAGGAATGTGCTAAGGCAGCTATAAGAAAGTATAAATTGTCACTAATAGGCCTTTTGCAGTAGCTGGTCACATGATCAACTTTCCGATCAAAAACAGTTCTCCTTTGGAAAGTTTTGTTACAAGGTCTTAGGAACTGAGAGAGCATATTTAAAGTAGGTTAATTACCCGTAAATTTTTATCCATATATCTCAAAAGTAAGATTAGAAGGATTTGTACTGGAAAACTCCTCAATCTTTATAATTCTTCGGGTCATACTCAGCCTCATCCAGTGATAGGTAATTATGATGATGATGATCATCATCATCATCATCATCATCATTATTATTATTATTGTCAGTAAGTATATCACTCTTTCCAATATTAGTTTATTCCATGGTCCCTATATTTGTAATGCATCTTCCTCCCCCCTTTGACCCAACAGTCTATTATTATTGTGCTCCTCATGTGTTCAAAATCAAGTGTCGGTGTTTCCAATGCAAACTAAATGTAGCATTTTTTTGTTATTTTGTTCAGATAATCAGATTTCTTGTGATTATGAGATGGGATGTGGCTGAAATAGAGTGAAAAATTATACAATTGCATAATATCAGAACCTTGGTATCATCTTCAACCTTATTGGCCTTTCAAACAGACACAAAGAGACAATATAGGTTGGTTTCCATGCAAACACGTGCCCTTCAATGAAGAAAATCAATAGCTCAGCTATGGCAAATAATCCCATTAGTAGAAGTAGTTGTTTATTGGCACGTCCTCTTATAAGTTTGGCAAGTAGTCTCCATAAGTAGTCGTGTAAGTATCATGTCCCCATAAGTTTGGCAAGTAGTCCCCATAAGTAGTTGTGTAAGTATCATGTCCCCATAAGTTTGGCAAGTAGTCCCCATAAGTAGTTGCGTAAGTATCATGTCCCCATAAGTTCGGCAAGTAGTCCCCATAAGTAGTCGAGTACTATCATGTCCCCATAAGTTTAGCAAGAATTAAAATTCCCGTTAAGTAGTCAGAGGGGAGTTGATGAAACCCCAGGAAGCAAATGTCTTGACTTATAACAAACAAGCAACCAAACAGCCTTCTTCTTCTTCTTCTTCTTCTTCTTCTTCTTCTTCTTCTTCTTCTTCTTCTTCTTCTTCTTCTGCATCAGAAGAGGTGGTCCTCGCAAGTAGGGTATCACTATGGAAACACAGACCTCACAAGTTAGGTGAGTATGTCCCCATAAGAATTGTATGGCAAGTAGTACCCATAAGTATTCAAAGTTGAGTATTGGGCAGGTCCTCATAACTAAGACCCCACAAAAAAAATTGAAATTTCCTAAAGTCTAATCAAGTGTTTAAAGAGATGGGCAAATAAGCTACCAAACATCCATATTTTTTTTTTCATACCTCCAATAGAAAGGGGGGTCCTCATATGAGGTGTATGGAAACACAGACCTCACAAGTTGCCAAAGGTGAGTATGTGTGTGTGTGTGTGTGTGTGTGTGTGTGTGTGTGTGTGTGTGTGTGTGTGTGTTTGTGTGTGTATGTAAGCGTGTATGCAGATGAGGGGAGTAAACAAAGATTTAGAATGAAGAGAATCGAAGTGTTCCAACTTAATACTGTCGCAAACAATATGCCAACAGTAAAAAAATCGATAGCTAAAAGAGAATTCGTTTTCCACGGTCAAGTCACAATGGATAACGGGTATTTTGAGAAAATGAACCCTAACTCTTCCAGTATACTAAAAGGCCGGCACCCAAGTCTACGACATCATGAAGTAATAGTGGTTAAGTAAACTTCACAGCCAAATCAATAAAAAAAGCTTGTTTCAGTTACTTTATTCCAAAAGAGTCGAAGTACAATTCACAATTGAATTGTAGAGCGATTTGTTGAACGAAACGTTTTAGATTTTGGAGTTTTTACCAAATTTCTATCTCCTTTTATCCCATACCCCCACCCCCCCCCCCCCCTCCCAAAGAAAAAAAACCAACACAGGAGAACAAATCCGAAAGAAAAGAATCGACCTATAAATGTTAAGCGCTGTCACTGAAAGCTTAAAATGCAACCGTCCGTGGTTTTAGAAACATGATTTCGTACACTTTCTTGAGACTTTGAAGCATAAAGCCATGACACTATAAAACAGGCATTTCTTATTTTGCAATGTTTTTTTCTTCTTCTTTACTTCATGCTCACAGCGTATATTATGGTCTGACGTTAATTTTCGTCATCAACTTATCGACTTGCACGAGAATCATAACGCCCCACACTTACACTGTAGCACGTACGTTTGCCACACATAACGGAGCTGAAATCAAAAAGGAATAATTACCTGACACAAGATTGCACTGAGTCCTTCCATCTCCAGTGTAAGGATGATCACAAGAACAACTGTACGATCCTACAGTGTTTGTACAAGTAGCTCGGGAACTGTGGCAGCTGTGCAGGCCACTGGCACACTCGTCGATATCTGTACGACACAAATCACTAATGAACGGCGTCGTGTCTGGACGACTGTGATTTATTGTATGCGGCAAAGCGATAAATACAAGTGTAGTCCCTGAACAGTTGATAGTGACTAAATAATTCAAGTACAACCTAGTGGAATATGCGCCTGCATCGGTTTACAGCCGGAAACTTAATAGTTTTCAGGCAGGCCTGCTTACAGGCCCTTTTGTCGTCAACTTCTCGTCTTGAAAAATTCTAACTTGTCCTTAATTTATTTTCCAACACTGATATCCTGCAAGCTCAGAAATTTTCGGTTACTGGAAATGTAAACATTACTCCTCATCAAAAAGAAAATACTATAAATAACTCACCAGTACATGTTTTTCCATCGCCCGAATACCCAGAATCACATGTACACGTGTACGACCCTTCGGTATTATTGCATATAGCGTTGACATCACAGCTGTGAGAGTTGGTAGAGCACTCGTCTGTATCTACGAAAATGTAATGGGAGAAAGAGAGAAAATATCAGTGTTTAATTATGAATGTATTTGGAATCAGCCTTGAGATGCAATCTTGCATCTCTTTATGATATGGTTCTAAAATCCCTCTGTCCCTTCTTGTCCTGTATTGTCTCATTACAGCGGCTACTGTTGACCCCGTCGCCTTTTGTGTTCGTTGTTCCTTTTACTGCACCACTACGTGATGTACAAAAGGTTGTTGATTTTTAAAATGATTCCTGTTAAATTCGAGCTTTTTCTGAGCTAGTAAAACATTTGTTACTGTACATTGTTTTTATGCAGCCTCTTGTCTTCAGGCTATTTTAGTAGATTATTTCCTGCTTTCCGAAGATATAATTGCCAGTCTACTACGGGAAGGATTTCCAATCCTTTAAGCTTGGCCAAGACCTCCCTAAAGGTTAAGGTTAGGAAAGGCGATTTTATGATTAATTACCTTTTAAACTGATTGTAGTAGCCCCAGCTATACAGAATTGAACGAGACAAAATCTGCAACTTCGCAATATTGGCAAGATAATCCGATTCTTAACACTATTCAAACTTGCTCCTTGACTAGTGTCTATCTGACACCTGTACTCCGGATTCTCAAGCCTTCCATTGTAAATTTTACGTTTTGCACAACTTTACGTTATGACAAATGTTCAAAGCACGTGCATAGCAGTGAAAAAAGACCCGGACAAACAGAAAGAGAATAATTTCGAGATAACTGACAATGTCTAATATCGTTGCCATAGTTATAGGTGTTGCTTGGAAACCGATAAAAAAAAAAACTTAGGTCATATGTTGAAACAATAATGTAGTATAAAGGAGATCGAAGTTTATCTTCTATGCGAGATTGTAATTAAATTTCAAAACTTCCACCCTAAGTCCAGAAAAACTGCTGCCAGCCTCCTTAATTTTTAGCTTAAATTCCTAAATATCATTTTCGCACCCGTTAAGATAGTTTCAGTCAGTCTTTTAGAGTAAGCCACAAATGAATAAAAAAAAAAGATATTTGTCCATCGCCCGAATATCCAGAATTACATACACATCTGTAAGATCCGTCGGTATTTCTGCACGAAGCATTCGCACCGCAGCTGTAAGAGTTGCTGAAACACTCGTCTATATCTACGAAAGCGTAATGAGAGCAAACTTTTCATATAGAAAACAATCGTATGTTGCAGCAGCCAACTTCTTTTATTTTTATATCAGAAAGCTTTTACAAGCCCTCTGTTTTGCTCTCCTTTCTCTCTCTTTTTTTTTTTTTTTTTTTTGTTGCTCTCGCTGCTACAGTAAGGCAACACATTGAAACACCCGGCACTCAACAACGACAAAAAAAAAAAAAAAAAAAAAAAAAAAAAAACTGCTTTAAGTTCTGGTGATCCAACTGTTACTTTTAAACAATATGAGCTGATAAATCCCTAGTCTACAATTTACTGTATTACAGTTAATATACTACTATCAAATATTACAATAATGTGCTATATAACTATGTAACCTCCGCGCTATTACCGCACTTTGTTTTCTTTATATGATTATCCTCGTGCTCGCCATCATAACTTAGTTACCATTATCCTCAGCCCTGCTTTCGTTGTTTAAGCGTCGTTTTCATCGCCTCGGTCAAAACATTATATAAGCATTATCACTTCCATGTAAATGATAACGAGAATTGTATTTTATACTGAATTACTTGAGTAATCAGTATTTTAAAATGTATTACCATTGCAAATCTTGCCATTTCCCGTATATCCAGATTTACAGACACAGATGTACGCGCCCTCGGTGTTTTGACAAGCAGCATTGGGGTCACAGTCAAATGAGTTTGTAGTACATTCATCCAGGTCTGGAAAGATACAACACAGACATTAAGCCCAATTAGACTGTTGAAGTTGAATTTTTTTTTTGTAACATATTTGCAAACGGCAGGAAATTTCTTGATTTTTTTTTCTAATATAGCTTTATTTCAATACTACACATAGCACATACATCTCATAATACACTATCCTTATTACACTTTTTGAAGAACAGAATAAATTGATCCCCCGCACTTATTTCTCAAAATAAATAAGTAAATAAATAAATAAATAAATAAATAAATAAATAAAAGAGTTGTTATGACGATTCAAAAATCGCCCACTTTTCTCTTAAAAATTTCTTGATTTTTCCAAAATTTACAAGGAAAAGAAATTGGCATGGTAGGCCAGGCCCCAAGGATTTTTTTGTTGTTATGGGTAACCAATTTTGATCACGAATTTAATGTTACCAATGTCAAACAATTTAATAACAGGAAAGTTTTCGGGAAATAAATCATAAAATATTGACTTTCTTACAGTAAATTTCATCTTCTTGTATCATGTTTGCGGTTTTGTCTTTTTTTTTCTATTCGTTCGTTTTTGAGGTTTTCCTAACACTAAGAAATCTAATGTGGTCGAGAGTCTGAAAACGTGACATAATTGTTGCGTCATAGGACAAGGTAGCGTCCATTGCGTACATCAAAAGCGACATCTGCACGTACCGTCTATCCTGGATATAAATAAAAGCCTCCATCTCACTTTGCTGTAGTTTTTATACTTGCAAAGTTATGGTGAGTGACGAAATCTGTCAATTGATTTTTTTTTTATCCATGGGTTGACACTGCTAACCTTTGATTGCTGATTTATTTATTTATTTATGTATTTATTTATTAATTTATGTGTATGTATTTGGAATAATTATTTTTTGGCTATGGTTATTTAACAATTATTCCGTGAGCGCGCGTTGGATATGAGATGGTAAATAGCCAACGAGGCGCGAAACCCCGAGTTGGCTATAAGAAATCTCATATCCAATAAGTACGAACAGATTAATTGTTTTATTAAGTTCTCCGCGTTTGGGTATTGCTGTTGAAGTTCACTTTTCACTGTAGGTTCGCCTGTAGTATAGTGGTTATCACCTCTGCCTTGAACGCAAGAGACCGGGGTTCAAATCCTCGACGGTGAACCATATTTTCGCATATAGTACGTTATATCATGCTTTTACACGTTGACTTGTTTTGTTCCTTTGATATGACAGGTCGTTGCAGTCATCCTATGTGGAAATATGGATACAGTATGGATATTGGTATGAATATTCCCTGCCATATCTACTGCACTCTACCTGTAAAGCAAGTAAAGTTGTTGCAATTATCGCATGACACATCATTCCAAGCGTAACCATGCTTGGCACCCAAAGTATGCACACAGTCTTCATTTCTCCAGTTGTTTGGTTGTCTCGGCGCCCAGAACCTAAAGCTGCTCACTTCTTTATTGGTCCAAACAAACGATCCATCAACACTTCTATCATTGAGACCAATCCAACTTCGTTCGCCGTTATTGCGATGCTGGATGTAGACATTCTCCTCTTGATTGTGAACGGTCACTAGATCTGAGCGCATTGTTGAACAGTTTGATTCAACGGTCAGCCATGAACTGCATGCGCGGCTTGTGAAGTAGCAGTAACCACCAAAGTAACTCCATCCTGGTCGGCATATGTCTGTATTAACAGAGGACATAAAAAAAATATTCAATGGTAGTTTCTCCTTATGACATTTTTCTGGTACCAGGCAACCAATTCTGTTATGATTAAGTCGTGTTAGTTATCAATTACCTTGGCTAAGCATAAAAAATTTGAAATAGGGTGATTTTAAAGTTTTAGACAAACAACCAAACTCGTCCTCCTCGGTTAATACATAGCTTAGGACGTACTCTCCAAGGGAATGGTTGTATTATGGGTTATGGCACTGCTGGGATGCGCGTCCGGGGAGTGCAAATGCGGGGACTATAACGGCGTCCGAAGTGGTGGCAAAAATGTGCGTCATCTTCAATGGTGCTCAAAACTCAACTTTATATTTAAAAAAACCTCTGCAAATTAGAAATCCTGCACATTCAACGTGCAGAATGTCATCTACTTAAATACTTTGCTGCTTCTTGGTAGATTTCCGGCAGTCATTAAATACACAGATGGCATTGTTGGTTAAAAGTTGTTGTCTCGGTCTCTATTACAATATATATCGTGATTATGGAAACAAATAGTTACGAAATTTAACCAAAATAGTTCTAATAAACAAACATCTACGAAAATTCTAGAAAAAAATCAGAGAACACCCTAACAGAATCCCCCCCTCCCCCACCCTCACTCCATACTGTCCTAAAACAAGAGTAATAAAATATACATATTTACATTGGTTAGCCCAATTTGGTTTAGAATTTACTTCTTCATTAATCTGTATATTTTCACATTACTCATTTTTTTTTATTAATACAGTGAACAATTATTAGTCTTCTTTCGTGAAATGATTGATTACTAGTACGTAAAACAAACAAACAAACAAACAAACAAACAAACAAAAAAGTAGTATTTTGTACTCTTACCTGACAGGACAGTGTATGATATGGAGAGCGGGTCATACTTTGACACATACAATTCCTTTACACATACTCGAGCTCCTGTGGTGTTGATGTACTGTAAAAAAGCACAAACTCGTATGACATGTTCTATGCTTTTCTTGTTTGTTCCCTAGACTTCGCCTTATCTTATCACAACCTTGTACATGCCTAATTTGTGCGACAAAAACTTAGAGATTTGTGATCGTTCGTAATTGAGCAAGTTACAGAAAGTTACCTAAAATATAATTGGTGCCACGGATGCAGTTTAAACAAACGAAAAAACAAATATCGTGTATTTAGAGAGGTAGACCCGAGCTCTTTGAATGGTATATTATTTAAATAGTTGACTCACAGATTGCTATACTGTTTTTCAGCACAGAGTTACTTTTGTTTTTTGAAAAAGTGTCTCACTCAGTTTATGACCTCGATCGAATCTTTATCGATCATGCCACGTGAGCATTCTTACGCTGTTGAAAATATGATAATTAAAATCTATAGCAATGGCCCCTCTACTTGACTGTCCATTGGTGTCCGGAAGCGGCAACATAGACCACTGCGAAAGCTTAAGAGCGGATGTCTGTAAATATCAACCAGCAGAGGTGTGCAAGAGCGAAAAATTCAAAATTCTCAAAAAAATTCACAACATTGCCCACGGTAAACTATTGCAAGAAATACATGTTTTACTTCGATCCGATAATTATTTTTAATGTGAGGCTATGATCTTGAATTCACCGCTCCTGAACCGGGTTTTCGGTGTCTGACACCACATGTTGCGAAGACCTTGTTTTAAAAATCAAACTAGTTTCGTTCCAAAACGAAAAACATTCAGTCTGATAAAGTACATAATTATAGACATCATGAATAGTATGTTACTCATCTGAAGTGAAAATTAAATATTTAGCAGATTTTTCAATATTTACAAGTTTCTAAGCGATTTCTTGTGATGCCAAATTGACAAATTTGCGAGGCTAAAATCATAAACTGGTACATGGCGTTGAGGATAAAGATTTACACCACGTGAAAGAGCATCATTTCTTCTTAAAAAATCCGCTCT
This sequence comes from Pavona decussata, assembly GCF_977016875.1. Classification (NCBI taxonomy): domain Eukaryota; kingdom Metazoa; phylum Cnidaria; class Anthozoa; order Scleractinia; family Agariciidae; genus Pavona; species Pavona decussata. The sequence goes on along the minus strand of NW_028145761.1, from coordinate 218,656 downwards.
CAAAACTATGGGCAACACGAAGGCAATTTTTGAGGCCGCGAGTTACAAGAACTACTTTAGTGAAATTTGAGCTTTTCTGTCACGGCATTCCGATGCTAAAACTCAGATAAACACAACATGATAACGTTTCAAACAACAATAATTTATTGTTTCTTGCTACAGAGCACTGCCTGTACATGACATATACTTCTAAGACTATTTTCCTTGGTTTTCTAACTTTTAGGGACAGTGTCAAAGGATTTTAGCGGAGTTCAAAAGCCGTACACGCTTTTCTGTCTCGGCATTCCGATGCTAAAACTCAGATAAACACAACATGAAAACGTTTCAAACAACAATTGTCTGTTGGTACTTGCTATAGGTTTTGGCCCACGTTCATAATATTACTTTCCATGGTTTTTGATCATTTCGGGCAGGCACAAAAGATTGTAGCAGTTTTATTAGACCCCGAGCTCAAAAGCGTATAAAGGTCCCAAAGGTCAGTTTACGTAGTCAATGTTTTAAATTCGGACCAGAATGTTTTGCATTGAATCTTACTTTAGAACAAATGGAACAATAGCTACAAGTGCTACGTAATTCATACCTTTTGAACGAGCTTTCTGTACATTGTAGAAATCATCACATCAATCATGAACGATATACGCATTTTACCGCGGCTTAAAAATACGTTTAACGGCAGAGATTGCGTTACAGCTTGCACAGACCACTTGCCCCCAGGGGGAGGGGGACTCCCATATCAAATTGACGAGTTGATCGTCATAAATTTTGAAAAGTACCACTAAAAGGTACCAGAATTTGTTTTGTAGCCGTGGTCTGTACAATTTTCCCACATAGTGGTACCAACTCTAAAATGAATACGCTAAGTGACAGTTGACTGACATTTATAATAATTTTCTCTTATATGTTTTCGCTTAATACCCTAAAACTGGCTAAAAGGTACCGCTATACATTTGACAGCTACGATCACCCCCGTCAATTTTTATATAAAGGTTCACCCCCAAGGATACCCTGCGAGCAGAGGCATTTCGACTTATCTAGGAGGATCGAAGGGCCTCTGCTCGCAGGGTACCCTCCGGGCGCATGCCAAGGGTAATTTTTCACTGCTGCTTCGATACAAACTGTAACTGCGATTTACTTGTGAGCTGTATTTTCTGTCACTGAACTTTCTAAACGTGCAGTTAGCCCACGTTGGTATTCAAATCGCTTCAGTTTGTTACGTGGGATGCCTGTGCAACCCACGTTATAAAATGGGGGCCGTTTGTATCCACAAATGCGCATCTTTTAATTATTAACTCGTTTTAGATGTATCAAATTCAGTTTTCTCTTAGAGGGGATCTTTTTGTCTCCTATTGTCCTTATTGTCTTTAACAAAAACGGTCCAATCAGAATGCAATATCTTAGTGTAGGTCAGGAGGGATCGGAGGGGAGTTAATTACTATTGTGATTATTCAGGTCTTAGTGGTCTCTCGGTGGAACTGAAAAGGCTTTAATTTAGTGGCGTGGCCATATTGTTTTAATGTTTTAGATTCCAATGTGCCGTTTTCAAAAAGAAAATTAACCCTTTTGAAGCGGTAAATCGAAAGAATAACTTCTAAGAAACACTCGACAGTAAAAACAGTGGAAATCGGAGAGTTCAAGGCGAAGGAATCATGCTTATGTTTGACAGTTGTAGAACCATCCAGAATATGCGGGGGAAAGGTCATTGGTATTAAGCTAAAACGCAGATCGCATCACTTTGTCGAATTGATGCTCAAACGCAACTGGAAATCCACTTTACAAAAAGATTAAAGGCTTGATTGTCCATTTGTACTAAAAGTTTTCATTTAGGAAAGCTTTTTGCCTGTTTTCTTTCTGTTTTTTTTTTTTTTTGGTGAAACGAAAACAATTTGTAATCTTACACTTTTATTTACATAACCAGAAACGTGAGTCAGGCCACGTTATTGTGATAGAAATTCCGGTATAACGATAAGACGCGTAACACAAGGGAAACAACATAACGCTATCTTTGTGACTCAAAATATTCCATTAGCTAGGATAGTCTGCGAAGCATACAATTATAAGAATCAAGGGGCATCACACGTAAATGCCAGTATAGGCATCTTGTTTATTTTGCTCAGCAATCCAACTTTCATGCTCGATTCTGGTTTCACGGCGTTTAAACAAATTGAGCCGAAATGGTATCGTGTGAGTATTCTTCGATTGTTGGAGGACAATGTGGACAAAGTGTTGGAAATCCAGCGAATACCCAATGTATTCCAATCAGAGATTGTGGCACAGACATTCGAAACTATCTAAGGGCCACGGGGTTTGCTGACTGAATAGTGAAAACTGAGGCGGAGCTTCACGTTGGCAGAGCAGGTATCGGATTACTGTAACGCAAAACTCAAGAGCTTAAATAAGAATTACCTTTAATAACGCTTGCAATTTGATTCTGAATTACTGGTTATTACATCCACATACATTTACGATTTTTAGTGATTTTTTTTTTAAAGATATTTGGCTGTGTGCTTTGTCACTGTTACAGTCTCCTGGCGTAAAGAATGGGGAGGTTGAGGGGTAGGCGGCGGGGTAAGAGCGAGGAAACACCACTGTCATTCCTATTTTCCCCAATATTTCCTGCAGTACGACTTACACCTGCTACAGTCGACCGCAGTACATTGTCAGCAGGAATAAGGAAGGAGCGTAGGGGGAGCAATTTTTGTCAGAAAGAGTGCCAGGGTTTCACAGCCTGGACGTCACAGCTCATTCCTTTGGCTGTAAAGCCAGTTCTACAAAGTGACATAACAAACTGACTAAACTTCAGCGCAAAATTTCCCTTGGTATCTTCAAAATCGATGACAGCCATATGCATCTAATCAGGTCTATTTGCCCAAGACATCGAGAACCTTATGGCATCAGACGGCGCTGCCAAAACCGATTCTGCGCTGGTCCTACCAAAGTGGGCAGCTAAACGTTTCAAGCAAACGAAGAGAGATCGGAGCATCACCGTTTGTGCAATCTAGACTTATCCACAAGATGACCTCGATATTAGTGGCTGTCAACTTTCGCAAGTACTCTAAAAATTCAGAGCATAGCACCATATATTCAGGCAACATGATCCTGTTGGATCGTGTTCTTACTTTGAGCCATTAAGGCCAAAAAAAACCCATATTTTGTCTGCTCAAATTCCATTTAATTAATACTGACGGATGAACTATCTTTTATCGTATAAAAACGTATCATACAACAGACAATTTCTGTGAACAATAAATTGAAAATTGGGTCTTATCCAGATGAACTAGACAGTGACATTGCTTTTAACTCTCCCTGAATAGAATTTATGGTAGCTTGCGAATACAGCCGCCTCTCATCGCTCCCGGCCCCCGAGGGCCGTTTCGCGAAACGCCCCTCGGGGACGGGAGCTATGAGAGGCCGCTGTATTCGCAGGCTACGTTAGACTAAAATTTGAAAAACCTTACCAAAAATTAAGACAACTGCGCGAGTGTAGACGCAACCAGATAAAATTGTGATAACCCAAAACCGTAACCTCGGTTTGAATTGATTATATAATTAATTGTCTTTGGGGTCTAGCTGGACGAGGACAAGGGCGCACGTAAGTGCAAGGTCAGCGGTCTACCGGTGGAATGTATGTAACACAATCTTTGTGACCAAATGTATAAAACGGCCTAAAGTGTTACGATGTTTCCTATAGATGTCCCATATTTCTTAAACATCCAATGTGACCGCTCAAAGGTATGAATTACATAGCACTCTTAGCTATTTGCTCCATTTTTTTTTTCAAAGTAAGATTGAATGAAAGAAGTCCTGGTTTCATTTTATTCCATATTTACTAGTGTTGCGACCGAAACTGACCCGTGTACGGCTTTTGAACTCCGCTAAAATCTTTTGACACTGACCCTTAAAGATAGAAAACCAAGGAAAACAGTGTTATAAGCATAGGTCATGCACAGGCAGTGCCCTGTAGTAAGAATTAATAAACCATTAGTTGTGGTTATACTAGCCCTTTTACCCATGGGTAACTAGCATTTTCCCAAAGGTAAGAATGTTTTCGTTTGTAACCGCTTTTCCCAGACCGAAACTGCATTTGGGTTATTTCCTTGGAAACATCAAAGAGAACAAAAGAATTTCCCATGGCAGTTTCTGAACTGAAAAGTACGGTTTATCTGCTCCCTGAGGTGGCTTGGCCAATCATCATGCAGAACGTAGCTAACACAGGAAATCGCCTGCTATGCTCTGATTTGACCTCTGATACGCTTGGCTAATTTCGGGCTTACTGGTAGCACAAGGTGACATGGCAGGGTTTCGTGCATCACTGAATGCTAGTCAAAACGAAGATCCCTACTATAACGGGTATTTCTTTGAGATAAATACCGGTAATCCCCTCTATGATGTTGGCAGAGCTTAAAATCAACCTCTACCGCACTATCCAGCGATGCTAAATCCCTACGCGATATATCAGAACCCGTTGCCCGGTACTAACAATCACCTTCAGTTTGAACCAGACAGGGACAGTGCTAGTCCAAGTCAAACAAGTGAAACCTCGAACAGAAGTGACGATTGCAACAAGCGCAGTAGCTGGTCGTTAACCGAATCTAATTATATTTTACCCTGAGGGGAGTTCTTTTACTGTGTAACCGCATCCACAGGGGTAACATGAAACCTGAGCTAAACCGAACCCAAGCCATTTACCCTCCGGAAGGCCCCAAACCCAAGGTGTGTGTAACCACAACTATTGCTGTTTGAAACGTTATCATGTTGTGTTTATCTGATTTTTAGCATCGGAATGTGGTGACAGAAAAGCTCAAATTTCATTAAAGTATTACTTGTAATTCGCGGCCTCAAAAATTTGCTTCTGCGTTTCCCATAGTTTTGAAAGCGGATTTTATAGAAGAAATAATGCTATTTCACGTGGTGTAAATCTTTATACTCAATACCAAGTACCAGTTAATGATTTTAGCCTCCCAAATTTGTCAATTTGGCATCACAAGAAATCGCTTAAAAAATTGTAACTATTAAAAAATCTGCTAAATATTTAATTTTCACTTCAGATGAGTAACATACCATTCATGATGTCTATAATTATGTACTTTATCAGACTGAATGTTTTTCGTTTTTGAACAAAACTGGTTTGATTTTTAAAACAGGGTTTTCGCAACATGTGGTGTCAGACACCGAAAACCCGGTTTAGGAGCGGTGAATTCAAGATCATAGCCTCACATCAAAAATAATTGTTGGATCGAAGTAAAACATGTATTTCTTACAATAGTTTACTGTGGGCTATGTTGTGAATTTTTTTGAGAATTTTGAATTTTTCGCTATTGCACACCTCTGGTTGATATTTACAGACATCCACTCTTAAAATGTTGATTATCATCAAAGCCTAGAAAAGTCATGTTACATTGTAAAATGTGTTTATGAATCATAAACCTCCCTGGTAAATTCTCTCTATTTTCAAATGGATTTCTAACAGCTAGTGATATCTCTAACAGGTGAGGTGAACATATCTAGTATAGATTGAAGCGGTTGACCTACCTCCACCCAAGCTGTTATGGAATTGTGCATAGGATCTTGATTTCCACCACTTGAGGAATGGTTTGATGAAACGAAAACGCTCGGAGCATTTTGATATACTTTAGTGAAGTGTATGTCCTATGAAAAAGTCGCAGTGGTTAGAACAGGACTACATTCACTCTCAAACTAATCAATATAATTCACTTTGAAGTTGGTGATCCTACGGATGTCAAGGATACATACGCCCAAAAAGAAAACATGCTCTTTTCTCTACGGCAGAACGTTGCAGTTTGAACTAAAAACGAAGTGAACTGACCTTGCAGAAGGCATTATTAAAATCTGCAGGAGGAGGCTGAGAGTTTGCAAAATAAACTGAACTGTGTTCCGAGAAGAGAGGCTTGTGAAGTGAGGAAAACGCCAACCAGCTCTAGAGAAAATAGGTGGACAAAAATCTTATGGAAAAAAAAAAAAAAATGAAAAAGTAACTATAGTGTCACTGGGCGCGTGACGTTACCATATACAATGGCAGTTAGGGTCAAGGCTGACTTAATGTTAGACTAAAGAGAAGTAGACCATAGCTGATTTGGTTTTCTAAATGGTGTATGTAGAAATGGGAGAGTTCAAGAAAGCTTAATATGTTTACGCCACATCCCGTAGATATAATATTTTCCATTTAAAACGATGCATGGGAGGTTTTGAAAAATCCACATAAAGTATAATTAACTGATAATTTAGTTATTGTACATGTTTTCGATGCCCTTTAGCTTATTAAAGTGTTAATATTGTGTTCTTGAAAGGGATTTTTCAGGTAATCTTATGAAAACTCAGTAAAAGGACTTTTGACTAACCGAGCATCGGACTACCGTGCGGGAGGTCGTGGGTTCAAACCCCGGCCGGACCAACACTCAGGGTCTTTAAATAACTGAGGAGAAAGTGCTGCCTTTGTAATGACATCTGCAAATGGTTAGACTTTCTAGTCTTCTCGGATAAGGACGATAAACCGTAGGCCCCGTCTCACAACACTTCAATGTTCATAACCCTGTGGGACGTTAAAGAACCCAGACACTAATCGTAAAGAGTAGGGCATGGAGTTCCCGGTGTGCTGGTCTGGTCTTTGTTCTGTTTCATGATTTCATGGGTTGGGAGGATAGGATGAGGTCGCTAATGGACATATGCTGATGTAAACCGCATTTGAATATACATGAATAGAAAATGCGGTATATAAATGTATTACCATTATAAATGTATTACCATTGACTGGCTGAAAATAATTTCTTCTTATCCTCTGTCCAGTCGGTAAGGATGCCGTATGTGGCGCCAATGAATTGGGTTAAATCAAAACATAAAAGCATGGCAAACAACACAAATCTGTATGTGCTTACCACGTAAATATCTTCATGAGCGCCTGCGTAATTTTGCAGTTCCCTCAGACATATTTTCAGTGAAGATTGGGAGAGGTCCTCCAACCAAACACTGGCAGCATCAGCATGGTGGTGTGCCGCGGTAACAAAAACGTAAGGTTTCTTTGAAAACTTACCCTGTAGATTAAAGTAAAAAATAAAAGGTAGAATAATAATTATGCGGCTTAGTTATGCCGATGCTACCTTAACGCAAAAGTCGTTTATAGTTTAGTGCATCGTATCAATATAACTCACACCAGGGCCCAGTTGTTCAAAGCCCGATTAAGCTAATCCTGGGTTAACGTGAACTTTGATTCGAGTGTATTTACTTATCCATAAGGATTCGTCCAAAATAGTTTTGTCCCTAAGTCTTACCTTAGACCTTTCTTTACCATTAGCTTAAAATGAGCCTTTAAGATCATTTTTAGTGACCGAGATGAAAACCTCGGTTAACTTTTAATCGTGGATTAGCGTTAATCGATTTTCGAGCAACCTGGCCCAGTAGTCTAAATACTCGAGCCAGGTTAATTAATGTCGCATACGAAAGTCTCAGTTGTGAAAATATAATTTAAGAAATCTATCGTGTGACTCTGGCCTGGCCACCACGTCGACTTTATAATCAAATAAATTTTTATAGTGTTTGAGCAAACGCCCTTACTCTTCTGGAATTAATCAGAAATTCATCTGGAAAACATCTGATGTGGTAGGTTAATGTTCATTCATTTTGATAATACTATGGTAACCAAGTCAGATGGTTTTTTTGTTGGTTTTTTTTTTGTTTTGTTGTTGTTGTTTTGTTTTGTTTTGTTTTTTTTTTTGAGAAAATAAACATTTCCGTTTTAAGGTGAAGAAAGGTTTATTTTTTTTCTCATGTACCGTATACGTATTTTGTTTCTGGTTTAGCTCATAATAGTGTTCCTGTGTTAGTTTTGACTACCTCTTTATTTCAATTTCGGCGCCTTTTGCAAGTTCAGAGATCCAAGATGGCGCATCCATGATGGTTGCCACCGAAAATCATGACAAAATTAACTCGTCATATGACGTGGCCAATTAACGTTGTGGACCTTAAATGAAACATTTTATGACGAACTATCTATCCTACAAGTGTCACTGTCGTAACTTTAATAAGGCGGGCGAGGAATCCGCCCAGACCCTCACTCCGCCCACTAAAAACAAAGGAAAGCCAGGTCTAGATATGGTTAAATGTGCACTTCTGACTACTTGAAAACAGCAACCCCCCAACACTCCCCCCACCCTATAGTAAGGAAAAAAAACTAAAGGAAACGAAACAAACAAATCACTTACCGACGGAAAATTCACAGTCTCACAAGTCGTTCCAGTCCACCACTGTGATATGCGCACCTCTCCACTAACACCACCAACTGGAGCTCCCTGATAACCCATCCAGTCAACTGTCACGTTAGCACTAGATTTGCGTTCGTTGAAACCTGCTGCCATCACACAGGCAGTAAATTGATGGTAATTTACGTGTTCAACCCAAGAAACTGCGGCATCATGGACAAAGGACTTGTCACTGGTGTCAATGTGATTGACAGTAATCTGCACATCAATGGGTTTGTCAGGATAGAAAACGTAAGGTTGGAAATGGATTACTTCACAATGGGAGTACCCCAGTGATGGAATGTGTGGCATGTGACGACGACCGCGTTGAAATGGAAATCCTGATATAATGATAAAAACGTAAATCAGGATAAGTGACTAATTGTAAACAAATGTATATCAGACCAAATGACTAGAAATGAAAAAAGAAATGTGAGACATAAAAGGGTGTAATTGCGAGTTGCCATGTAAACATAAGTGGAACTTTGAAATGCTTCATTGGAGGACAAAATATATATATTCTTACTTTAAATTAAAAGAAATAGTAATCTACTAAGATTTATATGGTTTTTCCAAACGCATGCTTTGTACGCACGTCCACAATGAACCCTTCAGTTCCGGCCTTTATGCCCGTTTTTTTTTTTTTTTTTGTTTGTTTGTTTTTGTTTTTTTGTTTTTTCGCCATCACGCCCTTCTTTGCGTCTAAATTCCGATCCAGCCAAGTCGGTCAATTTGGTTTCTGAATTTATAGAGAATAGACCATTTTACAGTTGTGTGAGATAGATAGATACTTTATTATAAAACACACCATTGCAGCCATAAGCTGAATTACGGGATATTTACAAATTTACAAAGAGAAAATAAGAAAATTATCTACATCTTAAAAACATGGCTAAAAATATAATAACAAAGAGGAAAAAAGAAAATATCTACATCTTATAGACATGGCTAAAAATAAAACTGTTCTTCAAACGCTCGGTCTTACATAGGGGGAGAGTGAAATCACTTTTGCGTCTCAGTGCATATTTACAATTCTTCCTTTGAGGGAGGAGGCTATGGAGACTGTGGGTGGGTTACAGACCATCTCGTCAAACAGATCGATTGAAATCTTTTCTCTCCTCTCATGAAGTTTCGGTAGGCCACCTGTTTCTAGTGCTACACTATATGACAGGTCAGGATAGATGATTATGGATGCCCTTCTTTGGATCCGTTCCAAATGTACACTAATGTAGTTTGGTAGAGAACGATGGAATACAGGACTTGCGTATTCCAGGACGGGCCTAATACATGTCACATAGAATTGCACCAGTTCACTTGGTGCCACTCCGGATCTCTTGAGTTGACGTAAAAAGTAGAGACGAGAGGAACATTTTCTAATTAGTTCAGAGCTGTGCATGTTCCACTTTAGGTCGTGGCTAATGGTCGCCTAGCAATTTGGCACTGGTGACTAATTCAAGGGGTTTGCCATTTAGGACTAGGGGTTCAAAATCGTGGTTGCTATTGGAGTAACCAATTCAGAGTTCTTTGCACTTGGCCTCATTCAATTGGAACCCATCGAGACTCGCTTGTCTCGAAAGGTCATCCACAGCTTCTTGGAGTTTGCTCTCACTACCCTTTGTAACTATTTCGGAACAAGATGTATCATCCACGTATTTCCACATGTCAACTGGTGTGTCCAATTCATTAATCATGACAAGAAATAACCAGGGGCCTAATTTTGTTCCCTGGGGGACACCGGATGGCACAGGGCGCCATTCAGAGTGACAATCCTGAGCAAGTTTAACTCTTTGTCTCCGGTCCATCAAGAAGTCAACGATCCAACCTTTGACTTTATTCGGAATATCATATGTTGTTAGTTTTTGAACAAGAACACTGTGATCGATAAGGTCAAAGGCCTTACGGAAATCAAGAAGGACTACTCTTGCCGTGGCACCATTTCCGTCGGTGTTAACAAGCCAATTATGCGCGTGTGCTTAGTGACTTGACCTTGGATTGGAAGTGAGGCTGAGGGTGACCTTGTTTTGATGTAAACATCACTGCTTTTATATGTAGATTATGCTGTTCTTTTGCTTACTAGTTTGCGTTTACATACTGTATGAATTCTTAAGTTTGTGGGAGTTTGAATTTTTTAGCTATTAATTTACTTTTGAATTAATTCAAGACAGCCTTTAGACGAACTTCAGAGTTGTGAGTTTGTCGAAGTATAACATCTTTCCTCTGAATCATGAAACACGTCAGTTTAGTAATATTAGTGCCCCGATCTGCATCTTTTAAAAGAGTATAATGCAGCATACGTTGTTACAATTGCTTATTCTTTGTCTGCATCATGTTCATGCCGGAAGTCTTCGAAGACGTATCTAGAATTCAACCTATATGTAACTAAGCATACCTTCACAGCTGCCAGGATGTTGTACTGTAAAATTCAGTTGCAGCAAACACATTTCCTGTTCAAACAGGCACTTGTTGTCATAAGTCGTACCATTTGAGGAACATATTGGTTCTTGAAATGAGGGACAGTTCTCAACACTGACACAGCGAGCATCGGAAGGCCCAAAAGCCTTACAAAGACAGTGGTAATCGCACGTGACGTCTAAACATGGATCCAAGTCTAGAAATATGTGCAAAGGAAGGAATGTTACGAGAAAGTAGAACATCCGGTTGGAAGCAGTAGGAGAGCGTGTAGATTTGAAATTGGGTCTAGGAAGGATGAATATAAAACATCGCAAGTAGCTGGCTTGGTATTATGGCAGATATCAAATCCCGAAACGCTCAAAGGCCATAATACATTCCTTCCGACCCCCTCAACATGGAGACGTGTATAAGGGTATTATTATTAGTGTCATATATGCTATGTTTGTATTTGCAATGGTGATGAAAGGGCTTGGAAAAATATTTCAATGTATATGCCATTCATTTCTAGTTTATTATGATCCGACCATAAAGCCGTGCTATCTTCTGCCAATAACATAGTACTTTCCCACCACTTCTCCAAAAAACAACATAACCGATTTGGGTACACGGGCTCAACACTGTAAGTGTGGGTCGAAGAACGGATAGATTTTCATTCGTGAATTAAAATTTGTATCCTTCTCATAAAAAGATAACGTCAATGAGAATTTGTCTTAGCCTAAGCAGGCTTTGTCCTTTTTTTTATACCTAAAGAAGTATCCAGATAACAACTGTTGGACAATATACATAAATTTTTGCTTGGTCTTCATTGACAACTGATTTTACGTACCTCCAATAACCACGTAATCTACTTGGATGGCGTCTTTGTTGTTTACATCACTGTTATAGTGTTTCAAACAAATTTCTGTTTCCATTGTGGATGTGTGCTAAAATTGAACAGAATTGTTTCATTTTTGGGGTTTGAGATATTAGTGATGTAAATTGTAATAAGAGCTTTTATGTGCTATTCGAGCAAAAACCACCACAGGGAGCAGAGGAGTTCCTTTTGAATTAATAAATAAAAAACGTCTTACCTCTTTGAAATGCTCTGTTGCGTAAATTCTCTCGGTTAAAAAAAAAAAAAAAAAAACATTTGCGAGCACGATTACTTTGTTTTCGCCGTACCGTTTTGCTCCCAGAACGATTCGATGGCCGGACCGCCATAATTTTGAAACGCGTTGACCGCTGACTAGCCGACCGCAGTCGTCTAAAGCTGCGAAAGTAATAAATAAAGGCAAGGGAAGAAACTAATTTGGAGGGTTTTTTTGCAAGTCCATAGCTTCATTAAAAATGCATCAAATCCGCTAATTTTTCATTTTCTGAATGTTTCCTCAATTTTCTAAGCGTAAACTATTATTTGTAATACAAAGGTTGAGGGAAAGAGGTGTTTTCGTGGACCGAAATGTGGTACTCGATGAACCGCCTTCGTGCTATGTGTACCGCAAGAGCTGGTGACGGAAATGACGTGTACCTCGAGATCGTAGCACGACTGCGCAAGACAGGAAGTGGTTTGGGCTGCTAAAGGCTTGGGTCCAGGCCTCGGAAGCCGTAAGAGGACGGGTCGCTCATGCGCATTTCGAGTCGCTTTCGCGTGTTTCGATGGTGCGAACGTATACGAGGATTATTGAAAGAAAGATTGAATATATTCGCTGTAGCTCGTGAAACGTGATTTTTACAGTTTTTGGATTCATAATGTAGCAATTTGTGGGTTTCGTCGTGAAGTTTAACTTGGAAAAAGGTATCAGGAAGACAAGCGACTGTTCGATCAATGGAAGAAAGGTGAGAAAGTATTCTTTGTTCAGGTGATTTAAGCTTATATCAGCTTTAGTTTACATTTGTTCTCGAAACTTCATATTTTAAAATCGAAGAGAAACTCAGACACATTGCTAGTTGCCCCAAGTGATGATATATCTTGGATTTAGTACATACGATAACTTATTTTAACTTTTAATGAATGACCAGTCATCTTCTTCGGCACCTTTGAAAACTGAATCGGAGATGTTCAGAGTTTTGTAGCAATCTTTGAGGAAATATTCCGACAGGCCTTGTTTATAGTGAGGTGCTCTCTTTCAGTCTGAAGATTGGGAAAGCTCGGGATAAATGGTATGTTCCAAAGTTCATCAAACCTTTAGTGTTTATGACAGATTTGTATTTGCTATACCAGTTATACGTGATAAACAGAATACTGATTTCAACATGAAAGGTTTTTCTCCAAATCTTTTTTTTATGTCCTTGCTTTTTAGCCATCTTATAACGTGAAGTTATACTTTCAGTTTGGTACAAAACCACGCACATATCACGTGGAATCAGTCTAGCACATTAAATAAATCTGTCATAAAAACAGTTTATGACAGCTTGACAGTGGCAGTGGCCAACTTGAAAGCCAAGACAACTACAGTGTATGGCCACTCTGCATATAAATACAATGCATTTTATATTATCTTTAATTGTAGTCTCATTTTATATTGTAAGAATTTATCGCTGTGCTCTAAGGGTGTGCGGGTGCCTCATGCAGTAACTTTCGCCTTTTGAGCAACCAGATACTATCAAAATCACTTGAGCATGGTATGAAATCTTTTGGCTTCTTGTGATCTTTCTCAGTGATCAGCCTTGTGAAGGTGACCCAGGTGACCTTCAGGCTCCTTGTAAGTTTCTTTTATTAGCCTTGCACAGTGGACACATGCACACAAAATAGATTGTACTTGGTTGAAGTGAATGATCGAGTATTATTGTTGTGTGGGCAATAGACACATATAATCTGCGTTAAAAACATGTTACATTTAGAACCTTTAAATTTACTTAAAGGGGATTTTCAAAGTGTTTTGTTTGTTTGTTCTAGTACTGGTGTCAACTTCTTAGGACTCTCAGACGAGCAAAAATTTATAGTGGACCTGGTAAACAATGGCCACAATGTCTATTTTGGTGGAATTGCTGGATGTGGAAAGACATTTGTTGCCAGAAATATTGTGAAAGTTCTTTCCCAGAAAAAAAGTGAAATTTGCCTGCACTTGTACAACAGGAATTGCATGCACATTGTATACAGAGTGTGCTGCTGGAACAATACACTCCTTTGCGGGTCTTGGACAGTGTCGGGGCACCAAGGAAGAGTTACTGAGGAATGTGCTTAACAACGCAGAATGTGTGGCCAGATGGAGGGAAACAGATGTCCTTTTCATTGATGAAATCTCCATGTTAAGCAAGCGAACATTTGATTTACTTCAAAATGTCTCCCAGAATGTAAGGAACTGTGACTATGCCTTTGGGGGCCTTCAAGTTGTAGCTTTTGGTGACTTTTTACAGTTACCCCCAGTTGCCAATGCATTGGATGAAGGCAAGTATGCCTTTGAAAGTTCATCTTGGGATGCAACTTTTCCTCATCAGATAATTCTAGAAGAAAATTTCCGGGCCCAAGATGATGAAGATTTTGTCAAAATGCTTAGGGAACTTTCTAGGGGAACTTGTAGCGATGAATCTGCTGAACTTATTAGGAGCCTCAGTAGGCCACTGGATGCAGCAGAGCTTGGCATTCAATTTGTTCCAAAGGTCTTCCCCCTTAATGAAGATGTGGATTATGCCAACATGTCCATATTAGATGCACTCCCCGGTGAAGAAGTTGTCTTTCAGGCCTATGACAAGAGAGACAAGAAACAAATAAATAGAAGTGTTATCGCACGTGAAAAGTTGGCACTGAAGGTTGGGGCAGAAGTGATGTTCATATATAATGTCAATAACAACATCAAAAATGATGTGCAAGGGACAGTATCGTCTTTCGTGAATGGCCTCCCAGCCACTGCTGCAGAAACGATAATTGTAAACCAAGTCACTTGGCCTGTGTACGACAAAAAGGAACAAACCAAAGTAATAGGCACAAGAACGCAGCTGCCTCTAAAGTTGGCGTGGGCCATGACTGTTCACAAATCACAGGGGAAAACTCTGGATGCAGTAGAGGTTTACTGCGGCAAGGCATTCGCACCTGGCCATCTCTACGTAGCCATGTCCAGGGTTAGAAAAAGGGAAAGATTGCGTGTGGTAGGCTTCAACAAGGATCGCCTTATTCCTGTTCCAAAAACAGTCTTGGATTTCTTAGAAAGGGTTAACAGTGTCCCTACAGAGAATGACTTTAAGTGTTGTCGTGTCAAGATATCTGTTGCAGACTGTGTACTACCTCTCTCCTTGGAGTACTCGTCGGATGACGAGGAATTCTGTGAAAAGGACTTGGAAGAAATTGATGCTGTTGCTGCTTCCTATCTAGAATCAGTTACTGCAGTGGATGAACCCGAAACCTTAGATCTTGCCGAAGTACTTGACAGAATGCGTACGACTGCTGACCTCCACTTAGTTCCAAGTGAGTTCAACCATGTAGAATTCATTTCCTCCCTTATATCTACCACCTCAGCAAAAGTGCCAGAAGCAAGTGAAAGGCTTCAGCAAAGTGTGAATGGGATTCTCTCTCTTCTTATTCAAGATGATGTTCTTCCAAAGACACAGATATTCCTAAGTGTACAGTGGAATCGAATTTTTTTCTGAAATCAGAAAGCAGGTTTCAGAAAATGTTACCAAGAAAGTGCAAAGGAAAGAGTTTACCTGTCACTTCGCTGACTTGCATGAGCTTCTTTTATCAAAGGATTTAGAAAGAGAGTTTGCTCAACTTGTAAACATTCCTGTTTCCCATCTGGACGAGCATCATTATCATGCTATTACAGAAATCATCCTTGCTCTTAATGCACACATTTTGAAAGTCATTGTCGGAGAGCGCATTCCATCGTCTTCAGCTGTTACAGAGTATGCAAGAGACATAAGAGCAATGTCTGATGAAGGCAAAGGCAAAGTGAGATATTGTGGAGGCTGGGCAATTGCCAAAGTGAAGCATGGGTGTCGCGAGTACTTCAAAGCAAACATTCATTCCACTGACCAAAATGTCCGGCTTAAGGCCAAATCAGAGTATGGAAAACTTCAGTTGTTGTCACAGCTCACTTGGACAAGTAGTACAGCTGAACAGAATTCTAAATATAAAGAGACACTTGATGTTACTTTGTCAAGGAAGTATGAGAAAGGTTCACTTGTACACATCTCCGATGAAATGTTTGAGTGGGTGCTTGACCTTGAGCAGATGAGAGTGGACTTGTTGAACAGTAAGAGCATGTCCTTGCATCAAGAGGGCCTGGTGGAGAATGCACTGACAAGTATTTTAAGTAACAATCAGCTTCTTGAAAAGTGGAAAGGAATGTTCACTGAGACTGACTGCTTTGTGCCTCCAGAAGATGTCAGCTTGTTGGCATCACAACTTTTTACAGCAGTTGTCACACGCTATGTAAAAATGGGAGTTGCTGAATATTTGCGCGAATTTAGAAGGGAGTTCCATCGTCAAAAAACGGAGGCACATCGCAAAAAAGTCGCGGAAAGAAAGAAGAAGAGTGATTTGGTGTCAAGCAAGGTTACAGTCGCCTCAATCAAGGGGGATACCTCAGCCAACAAAAGAAGTTCACATTTGCGTCTTCAATCAATGATCAGTCAACAGGGGCAGATATTTCAAACCTCGGTATACACCAAGGGTGAAGTGCAGATGCTATGCAAAGCCTATGGGGTTTCATTTAGAAGATCTGATTCCAAAGCAAAGCTATCTGAAAAACTCGTCCCCCAAATTCAGGGTGTTCAGCATTTCCTGCACCTAACTGCTTTTGAGGAAAGTGACGATGGCCAGCAGCCCGGACCTTCTAGATCAGCAGAGGATACCTCACAAACTCAGCAAGGTTAGGTCATCTACATTGTATTTCTTTGTTGTCAACCTCTATCCAACTCTCATCCAAAATTTCAGAAGAATATACATGTACAGTACATGTTGTTTTAAGACAAGAGTATCATCGAGTACACCTACTTAATCCGTTGTGATCAGTGAGTAATAATGTTGGTTTCTCCAACATATTTTTAGTTTCTTACAGTTGGAGAAGAAGCTTGTCATATTAACAGACCAATAAAATGACTCTTTTTCACTATAACAGACATAAATGGGGAAAAGGAGGCTAGAGATTCTTGATTTAATGTCCAGAATTTTCTATTGAATGAACTTGTTAGAAATTATATACATGTATTTATCTCTTTCATTATTTTATTTCTTGTTTAGTTAAAATAATACTTTAATACATGTAGTTCCTTGCAGGATTACTTCAAGCAGTGACGTTCATGAATCAGTCAATAATTACTAATTTTTGGGACAAAGGGCAGGCAGACAAGAGACAACTACACCATTTTGAATTAAAAATAAAAGTATGAAAACTACAGTAGAATAGTTTAGCTCGTGTACTTTATTAATACTGTATTCTACTATAGAGAATCCAGCTACAGTGGACAGTGGATCCAGCAGTCAAGATCAGAATGTGACAGCTCCTGTTCCCCTGCAGGGTAAGTGTGAAAACACTAACTACACACAGTGCATGTTATGGTACATCATAAGATGTATGGATTTTTTGAAAATCTTTTAAATGTATTCAATGTTCTGTCTTCTGATACATGTACACATGTTCTAAATACCAAACTCAAGCTTTCACAAGAGACAACTAAACCATTTTTTTACCAAAAGTACATGAGAAATAATAATTATCACTATCATATTTCTGCTTTTGTACTTTATTTAAATTACTCTTGCCACATTTCTGCTATAGGTAATCTCACTGCTGAGGGGAGTACATCCAATAGAGATCCTAATTTGACAGCACCTGTACCCATGCAGGGTAAGTATGAAAAAGAAGCTACTTATAACTATACTAAGACATGTGGTGCATATTGCTTCCCAAAATGCCTGTAATTTAACGAAGAAATATCTCTTAATGTATCTTTAATATGGCAAATATTAATTGCTCCTTTTTCTCTGATACTTGACTGTAGAAATGTGTTGTAATTCAATGTCAAATGTTTTTTTCCTTTGTTTCATACTCGTTCTCATACATAACCATGGCAAACTACAAAGGAAAATGAAGTTTATATCAAAAACATAATTTATTTGTTTTATTTTTTACTGCAGCAACCAGTGCCCAAACAAGAGATCGTACGCTTTCTGGTGCATCAAGGAAAAGGTTCAAGCCATCAAGGGAAGAAGAAGACATCCTGCGTAGGGACCAGCAGGCAAATGAGGCCATGTCCAGAGCCTATCAAAGAGCTACTGAATTTGGAACAACATTGAAAGCCATTATAACTTGGCATGAAAAGCATCCATAGGTTTTAAGTAATCAAAGTTGAAAAAATCTGTGAAAGCTTATGTATGAGCCACACTTCTCTGACCAAAATTTGGGCTCAAAATGGTGGTACGCGATGCATCTTACTCATGGCCAAGGCCGAAGGAATTTCAGCCTTTAAAATTTTTCAGATTTTGGCATAATCCTGGAATTTTTTAATTGTTTCTAAAAAAAATTGCTTCAAATTTGGGGTGCGACTTACGCATGAGGTTTTAATGGTAACTAAACCTTAAAACACTAAAAGGAAACTGTCTCAAAGGTTGTGTCTGTACATGCATAGCTAAAATAATTTTTATTACTCATTAGCTAAAATTTCATGGCAGCTGAGAATAGTCTTGCAATGTCGAGAGCAAAATCGTATCCACTTCATTCCCTTGTGACAGTTTTCTTAAATTTCTATGCTTTATAGTTTAGTTCATTTTAGAGTTTATTAGGTCTCAGGTTCCCATTTTTGTAGAATGTCAGGTTCTCAACTGAGCCAGTGTTACTGCAGTTGGTTGTAGTTGTCGGCCCAAGAATGATGCTGTTCATAGTTGGCCCATACTGTGCATAAGTGGGATTTGAATTTTGTCCATTATGACCCCTCTCTTGACAAAAAATATTCTCAACTAAGTCACTGTTAGTGCGGAATGGTGATATTGTTGAGCCGGGGAATCGTTCAAAGGCTATTTTGCACACTTGTCGAAAACCAATTATCATAGATGAAAGGTCAAATCGGAGCTTGTAAGATAGTAAACGTTTTTCCCTGTCAGCTTTTCTTAGTTCTTGATGACTTTCTGCATCTTGGACCCAGTCTTGGATGTAGCTGAGCACCTGTTCATTTAAAGCAAGGCGATGGTCATCTAAACTGCTGATTGGTCTCTTGTCAGCGAATGTATCCACAATTTTACTAGCCATATCCACAAACTCAATTGTTTTGTCAAGGTGTGAAGCTTCCTTCCCCTGTGTTTGCAGGTTTCCTTTGTATGCCTGTTATTTGAAAAACAGAGAAAATAATATGTTGTTTTAGAAATTTAAAAAAAATCACAGGGAAGCCATACAGGGCACTCAGGGTAACCATGTGTATGGTTTGAAGAAGTGTCCATGTAAGTTATTGTGTTTTGTCCTGTAAAGTATCTTTTAATTAAAATGTGCTCCAACAGTCCTTGTTAATACATCTGAGGTTTTAATTTGTTTGTTATTGTGTACTAGTTCCAGATAAAATACAAAATGCCCCCGCAGAAGGGATTGTAAATTCAGGGTGGGAGGGGGAGAGGGAGTTTCAAAGACCAATAATTTTGGAACTTCCACAGGGGTTGGGGGGGGGGGGGGGGGGAGGTGCTTATAAAAAATTCCATCTGCGGGGAAGGTGTGGATATATTATATAATTACATATATTACCTGCAAGAGGTACAACATTTTCTTTGAAAGAACTTCTTCTGCCAAGTGATTTCTCATTCTGCTTGCATATCCAAGATTGAAATGTTCTTCAGTTAGGCATTCGTGGATCTTAAGAGAATTGCTTAACTGATCCCACTTGTATGCTTGGTACAAATGACGCCATTCGATGGTGCTGTCACCCAGCCGAAGAAGTCTGACTCCTCCATGACGACTCTTTTCAAGGTTGTTCCTCAGCTTCTTGATATTATGCTATAAAACATATTTGGCAAAGATTAACAAGGCACTGTCCTCAAAAAATATACTGGGTCCCCATGGGTTCGTAACCTTGAAATCCTGGGTGCTCAGCACTTAGGCCAGGATCCAAGGAAAAAAGGAACTTAGGGTACTACTAGAGAGCTACCTTTATTGATAAGGAGTGCACTCAACATATCATTTTGTAGTTTTTCAGTTCTTGTTTGCCTTTGTGTGTAAACGAGTCTTCCTGTGAAACCATCATTTCAGAATGTTTACCTGTATATTCATTTCAATGCAAATCAAACTCATTTTCATATATAAAGATTTGCATGAGGGCCTGTTTTGAGATAGATGCAAACCCAAACTCTTAAAGAAAGGAAGTTGATTTCTGATGAAAAGGAACGGGAAGGGATTCCATGATTAATCATACAATATTTAAAAAGGTATTATTATATGACTGTGTTACTCACAGAAGGGTCCAACAGAAACACCATTGGCTTTCTTGTATATGGGTTGGTTGTTGTGAATTTCTCATCGATTGGATCCTTTCCCTTGAAATGCATCTTGATAAAGCTTCTATTCGCCTCTCCACCATCACAACAGCAGTAATTTGTTTGAAACCCATACCTTCTTAGCCACCCGACTGCTTTCCAAAAGTTGATGTAAATTGAAGCAGGGTCGGCTTCTTTGGTTGGAAAGTGGGCAAAAGGAAAACGGAAGCCATTATTGCCCAGGAACACAAAGTGTAGGACATGTGTTGCAACATCAACAGTTTCCTTTCCTGAAAACAAGAAAAAAAATGCACATAATGTAAATGTTTTATTTTTCTTGAGAAAAGTCAGCTCCAATTAATACAGTTGGCCCACAGACTTAACTGAATAACATGTATATTAATATGGTCAGGGCAACCTTCACTCCAATCGATTTCTAGCAGTGTGATACATAACAAATTGTAAGACAAAATAACTCCTTGGTACATGATGATGATGATGGTGATGATCATAAACAATAAACTGGTAGACATGAAAATTGGTGTACACATTTTCTGGCAGCGTAAACTTCTCACCTTCATTTAAATTAAATACTTTCAGATGATATTAAATAAACTGTATATGAAATGTATTAAAGCAGTGTCAGAGAGTAGTAACCTGCTATGATAGTTGTCATACTCTTGTGTTCCTCTCCTAGGGACACGAGCCCGACCAGCTTCCATTTTCCTCCAACAGACCTCATTTGCAAATCTTCCTGTTATACATGAAAGAATCGAATTCATGATGAAAGTTTTGTATTGGGTTGAGTTATTTTTTTGGTTAGGTACATGTACTTCTATATTTTGAAAAGTGATACTATTTTAAATCTTCCTCAAAGCAAAAAAGCTTGTCACTTTTTGAGTGTGGACAAGTGCCTAAAGTTAACAATGTAATATAACTAGCTTTGCTAAATACCTGAATAGCCATTTCATCAAGAAGGCAACCAAAAATTAATAGAGTGTTCACCAGAGTAATAACTCATCTTTACTTAATCACTATAGCAAGAAGTTTGAATACATGGGGAATCCCCCCTCTGGGGGTGAGAACTGATTTTTTTTCAAAACTTTTTGAGCATTTGGGGTGGCTATAAGTATTTAAGATGAGATAGATATTCAAGTGTTGTACATTACATTACAAGTTATGATACACTTGACAACTTACTTTGGGTGCCACCTGTTGCCTTTTACACTTTTTTGGGTCAATGCCTTTTCCTGAGCTTCCCAGAAAACCTGCATGTCTTCACTCAGTGTTCCTTTATCTATCTTTTGGAACATATGCACAAAATCGTTATGGTCCTCCTCCTCGAAGGCCTTCATTTCGTTTTCTATTTTGTCCCTTAGATCATTGAGTTTTCTTTCTGCATTTTTTCTACGGGTTTGCTCGCGGTGCAATTTCTCCAATAATTCTTCCTCAGACATATAACTTTCCCTCTTCTTTGCTGCATTCTCTTGACCTTCAATCTGAGGGATTAAAGATGCATTTCTTTTAACTGCTGTGCAGTAGTCGCACAAGATTATTGAGCTTCTGTTGTAGTCATTGACTAAAACTCTGCAGTCGACTGATCTCAGACGAAGCTCGACATTGTCATCCTCTCTGTTACCCCACTCTTCAGTGGTGGCAGTCACTTTTCCTTTGAGATCTTTGGCCGTTTTTTTAAAAGAAACTTGCAAACCTTTGCACAAGTTAAATTTTGAGACGACATCGAACAGATATTTTGTCATTTTTCTGGACGATGTAATTTCTGGATTTCCCAGGGTCTCTTTGGATAATTTCCGATTGTTTACAAACACAGTGAATGACCAATCTTTAAATATTTTAATTTCTTGAAGTAGCCAGTTTCCCTCGCATACTTCTTGCGTGCGGATCTTCACCCATTCCATAAACTCACCACAGGAACTTGTCATTTGCCAGCCTAGTCCTTCGACTAAAGAAGGCAAATCATGCCAGTTGATGGCATCAGGAGAGGTGGAAGTTTGGTTCGTTTTAGCGAGAGGATACTGCCACGTTCTCGAACCGTTGACTCGCCTTTGAACTCGATTCACACCAGGGAAGACTTCCTTTAAAATTATTCCCAGTTCGCAGACTTGCAAGGCAAGATTCTCTTTCTCCGGACATTTGGCGTTGTATTCATTGAGTATATCGGAAATGGTAGTAAAAGACTGATCGTCCCTTTCATAATTCGTCATAAGCCTGTGGAAATTTTATAAATGATTTCCGATCAGATCAAGACGTTGGTTTTCACTTCTACGCGAACAATTTAAAACGAAAACGAAAACAAAGTAATCGTGCTCACAAATGGTTTTTTTTTTTTTTTTTTAACCGAGAGAATTTACGCAACAGAGCATTTCAAAGAGGTAAGACGTTTTTTATTTATTAATTCAAAAGGAACTCCTCTGCCTCGTTCGGAAAGCTTCGCTTTCCGAAGATATTTCGTTGGACTTCGTCCAACGGACGACTGCGGTCGGCTAGTCAGCGGTCAACGCGTTTCAAAATAATGGCGGTCCGGCGATCAAATCGTTCTGGGAGCAAAACGGTACGGCGAAAACAAAGTAATCGTGCTCGCAAATGTTTTTTTTTTTTTTTTTTAACCGAGAGAATTTACGCAACAGAGCATTTCAAAGAGGTAAGACGTTTTTTATTTATTAATTCAAAAGGCACTTCTCTGCTCCCTGTGAAACCACCACATTCTGTGACTTTTCCCGTACAAAAAAATGGCATTTGACAAAATTTAAATATCTTTGGTATTTGATTTTTCCGTAGCAATCATAACTTAAGGCTTTATAGGCCGATGGGCAAGGTATCCCACTGTCCATTGCGGACTTCAAAGGATACATTTTTTTTGGTACTATATGTCTTCCAAGTCTCTGTGATGTGGCCGATCGAGATGGAGCTAAAAGACTTTGGTCTTGGCAGACTATATCAATGCTAGAGTTGCATCATTTATCTTTTTGCCACTTTAAAGGTCACACTTTTTATATCTTAGTTGAGTTTCCTTGCTTTCTGAAAACATTATGATTGATTTTTAAGCTTGTCGACAAAAAACTACTTACAACAAGATCCAAGAAAGACCTTGTTCGAAAATTATAGTTTTGCAATAAGGGCAAATACCGTTCCAGGCAGTCGAAGCCGAAAATTTCTGGATGATTTGTATTTTTCGAACATACTCCAAACCCAGACCCTAGACTGCTTGAGTAAGTTAAGTGTCTAGTAAGGGTAGATCTCTTCTCATAGTGCCCTCAAAATCAGGCATAAAACAACAACAACAACAACACTCAGTATTGTTATAAAATTTAAGTAAGTAGAAAATAGATTAATGAACTTTTTTGTATTCTCATGAGATAATGTAAAATTGTGCTCCTTACTTTCTCTTCACCAATTGCTTATTGAATCAACGATAAACATAACAAAAGTTAAAGAAAGTACCTCAACCCAGCTGGCAATTGCGTCACATCCAGATCTACCAGACAGACGCGAATTGTTGTAACTGCGTTTAGGCGTCACCACTACCACAGGAGGAACAAAGAATGGATCTGTAAAGTTGATTTTCTATGACAGAAAATAAATAAATATGCATAAACGTATAGGATGATGATGAAAGTTAGTAATTTTGCTTATTTACGTTCCTCACCTGACAGAAAGCATAGTTATCTCTGTGAGATGGTGAGGTAATGTTTGCAAACAACAGACTGTTCGTCAGGGTAAAATTGTCCAGATTGAGGTTAATAAATGCCAACCAGTTCTGCAAGAAAGCAAAATAAATGATTGTTTAAGTTAACCTTTTCTTTAATCGAATATAACCTTCTTATTTAAGAAACTTTTGAATGCAGAGGTCCACACAACGCAGGAATTAAACTTGCTGGTAATTTTGCCGTATCTCTCTTGTGAAAGACCTCGTGTCAGGCGTCACTTGAACGTGAAAATACAAAACTGAATGCAAGGCTGGCACTACGGCAAAGGGCAGATTTATTAGTGGCCAATATTTCGACTAATAGAATTAGTCTTCCTCAGGGCCAGAGCTATACATTCCTCAGGGCCAGAGCTATACATTCCTCAGGGTCAGCCTTGCATTCAGTTTTGTACTTCTTATTTAAGTTTTTAAGATCTTTTGGGTATTTGACCAAACTGTCTGACAGGCTACTTAACCAGTTTGTACATGCTACGTTGGTGTTTCATTTCACCTCTGTTGTTGTTTGTACTTTCTTAATATTCCCCTTTTACCTTTCTCCTCTAAGCCTACGCCTTTTTTTTTATCTGGCTTAATGCATTAAGTCAAAAACTGTTTCTTAATTTACGTTTACAAAATGGGACAATGGACTGAAATGGCCTAGGATTTAAGCCATTAATCTTAAGGTGCCCCTAACCCTTCAATTTGTTTTCTTTTGGTATATTTCCATATCTTTGAAGAGCTCATTTTCGAAAAAAAAAAAAAAATTAGAAATATTGAATCCCTTTTTTTTACTAGCGCTAGAAGTGAAGTCAGTATTGTCGATATTCTCACCTATCGTTAGCATTAGTCCTCCATTCCGCCAAATGTGTCCAAATATGGAGCGTGACGTAAGAAAAAGACATCGCGCAAAAATATCCGAAGATTCGCGGTAATGCTTCAATTGTAAACAGAGAAAATGGTTGAAAAATGTGTGGTTTTTGGATGTAGCGACTCTCGAAATGTAGAGAAAGGAATCAGCCTACTTTCAATGCTTCGTGCATTGGTAATACAAAGCACCCAAACGCGTCGTACACTTTACCTTTCTATCGTCCGGTGTCATCTCGGCTACGCAACACAAGTATGGTCTCCACAGTCTATTGGCCTACTTAAACGAGTTGAAAACGTGCAGCGCCGTGCTACAAAACTAATTTTGAAGCTCCCCTTCCGATGCGACGTAACATATAAGACCCGCCTTCAATTAACAAATTTGTTACCCATTTCATACTGGCATGAATATTTGGACATGGTTTTTTTCTACAAAGCTGTTAATAACTTAGTTTTCATAGACAGTGAAGCTCTACCTGTAACTAGACAATTTATGAGGTCTCCTAAGACATCGAGAAGCAGTGCCATTACTTATATTCCTAACCGAGGTAGAACTGTTACCTATCAACGTTCATTTTTCATACGCGCGTGCCGCACATGGAATGTTCTTCCCGCTGAGCTACGCACAAGTCACATCTCTTTAGCTTTATTCAAAATCTTATTACTTCAATATTATAAAAAAGGCTCTTAACTTGTACGACGCTGACGACATTAGAACTTGGAAAACAATCTGTCCTAGGTGTAACACAGCGAGGTCTCTCGTATGCCCGCCAACGTGCTGCCTCTAGCAATTTGGTCTCTCGCCTTGTCTCCTCTCAAGTTTTATGCTTACATATTAGTATTTTTAGTTATTAAGCATTTTTTTTATATGAATAATTAACGAAGGATCCGCTGTAATTGGCTACGCTGTAGTGGTCTCCCTGCCTAATTATTATATCTTTGGTATTTTTTTTGTTGCTATTGTTTGTATCCATTCTGTTTGTACTTTAGTTAGGCGAAGCTAAATAAATAAATTGGAATGGTGCCCTTTTCTTACGTCACAGCTAAGAAAGTGTCAGATATCGGACGCTTCTCATTGGCTGGTTTCTAATGAGCTTACGAGACAAAAATGTGTCCAGCGGGGCATAAGGCGCGCAAAAAATTAAAAATTTCAGTAGCTTTTGGCGCTCGTAAGAAAAAGGGATTCAATATTTCTAAAAAACCTTTTCGAAAATGAGTTCTTCACAGATATGGAAATCTACCAAAAGAAAACAAATTGAAGGGTTAGGGGCACTTTAAGTGCCGCCTTGCTGGATAATCTATCTCATTTAGATTTTTCATCAAAACCTCCGAAAATTGACCTAACAATAAAACCATGGGCTAGAGGAAACATGGGTTTCCACTAAATAAAGATTACATTTTATCTCAAATCAAGTTGAATTACTCACAATGAAGTAGAATAGCCCTAACAACACGCCATCATGATTCAGTACTACATCGCAAGCATTTGTTAAGTCTTGGTAACCAAACGTCCTACTGAAATCACAGGCGCAGGCGCTTAGCGCGCGAATGTTAACTCATAAGGGTTAACGCTCGTGGTTAGTGTCCGCGCCTGGGATTGGAGTACGACGCGCGGTTACCAAGACTTAACGAACGCTTGCAGTATAGCTCTGAATCAAACGCAGGGTTTTTAGGGCTACACTACTTGACATAAATGGAGAGCAACGATCACAAAAGACAAAAGACTGCTTCATTGTGAGTAATTCAACTTTTTTTGAGATAAAATGTAATCTTTATCTGGTCGAAACCCTGTTTCCTATAGCCCATGATAAAACTAACAAAATGTAAAAGGAGAAAAGTACCATAAACGCAATGTTTCATAATCAAAGAACGAATGCATTTTAGCTGACAACACTTTATTTCTAAGAGATTCATTTCATAATAAAGGTTTAAACATCAAAGTTTCCATAGTTTAATTTTAGGAAAAGTCACAAGGTGTGCTTATTGCCGCGCTCACTCCAATAGGAACGAGTGGTCAAAGACAAATTCGGGCACTTTCTATTCCCGTCCAACTCACCCTGGAAAAGGGCGACTTTATTTCTTTGCAAGATAAAGAATTACGCTACAGAAGACAGAACCAATACCTTAAAAAATAATAGTAATAAAAAGAAATTACTCACAATTTTTATGTTTTGGTGTAGGCCATCAAAAAGCTTGGTTTCACGGAGACAGAGATTAAAACTGTCCACACTCGGATGTTGAACCCACAGCGCCATGGCATCCTGGGGTCTTTTGGCTAACTTGTGAGAAGGGGTTACTAGAACAGTTGGTGGAGTCATAAAACGCTGAAAAATTAAATAGAAGAGAAGACGAAATTAAAAAAAATAATAATCTAACAGTACTTCAGTGCTATCACCATTTAATATATAAGTTCAAAAGTTCACTCACTCACTCTTTAACTCACTCACTCACTCACTCACTCACTCACTCACTCACTCACTCACTCACTCACTCACTCACTCACTCACTCACTCAATGGCATTAGAAATGAGGTGGATTCCCTCGTTTCAACACACAATGTTTTTTCAACAACCTAAATGATGAGGATAAGATACGGTATTTACTTAACTTAGAAAATGAAACCACTTAAAAAAAGTACGTAAATACACATATTTAGTGTTTCAGAAGAGCCAAAAGACATCCTAAATAAATTAATAATTAAATATAATAATTTTATACAAAAATGAGGACAATGGAGCCAAACATATCTTTGACAGACAGACAAACATATTTAGGGATAGAAATGACTTGATCTAGTCGTTATACCTCACGCATTCGCATTAGTAAAAAAAACTTTCAAAGTTCTATCTTCAACTTCAACTTTCAAGTTTATTTGGTGTTGGATAAATTTACATGTATAACTTCTCAGTGCCGCAGGTAGAAAGCTAATTTAGGGGGGGGGGGGGGGGGGCAGGATGACAAAAAAGAAAGAATAAATTTTACTGCTAAGTAAAAAGGCAGACTGAGCTATAATATCAAAGATACAAGAATAAGGAAAGGTTTTTAATAATGTTACTAATAATAACAATAATAAAACGCTCGTTCTAAGTCCAATACGAACACAATTACAATTAATAAATAAATAAACTTTTTGATGCTCTTGTCAGACTTATACTATTAAATGAATGCAAAATTGGGGAACGTGAATTATTATCATATAAGACTTATTTTGAAAAAAAAAGCACTGTTAAACAAGTCCATATTAAGTTCTGCAAAGAAACAATAAATACACCATGGTACACATAAATCATAGCCTGTTGGACAGAACTTGGGCGGAACCCATTAACTATAGACCTAATGACTTCAATTTTTAGTTACTGGCAAAGCCTACTACGTGAAACAAACAATCCTCTCTTAAATAAAGCTTTTAGTTACGCAAGATTTTTTTGATCTATTAAATAGTGATACTTAATACGAATACCCTCCACAAGCAATAAAGTAAATCGACAACATATCAAGAATGCTCGTTCCTCCCTTGAGACGCAACAAAGAAAAAAATATATATTCAAAATTGGTCGAAGATCCGCAGTAACAGTTCTAAAATCTTTAGAGAAACAATTACGCACAAAAACTTAAAAATGACTACCAACTTGAAGACTATACCAAGACCTACCAGAAAAACCCAGCACACAGAATAAGTATTACGAATTCGAAATTGCGACTAGGGGTTAATTCATCGAGTACACAAGCTGGGAGATACGAAAATAAAGGGGCATTAATCCTGGTAAAAGAAAGAACCTGCTTAATATGCAAAAGAAATTTAAATTAATTGTATACGGGACAAACGGCATTCATGATTTCTTTCCAAGAGTATGATAACAGTAGACATAAACTCCATTCTCTCATTTTTAAAAATAATTTCGTTATCGCCAACTCAAGTGATGAAAACAAAATTAGTTATCTACTCACTCTAGACAAGGAAAATACTACTAAAACAGTAGATAAACATACTAATTTAAGGTTCCAGAAGAGAAAAAAGTTCCTCTAATCAGCATGTAAATAATGAATTGTTTCACTGTTTTTATATCAATTATTCTAAATTGTAATCTCCTTGTTTCAGTTAATTCGTTATTCTAGTTAACATCGAACCTTTTATTGTAACTAGACCAATATCTCCCTTTGGAGAGTAAGGCGCAATAAAGATACCCTATCACTACGACTATCGCTCACCCACTCACCAACTCACTCACTCATAAACTCACTCACTTACTCACTCACTCGCTCATTCACTCAATCACTCACTTACTCACTCACGCACTCACTCACCTCCCACCCACCCACTCACCAACTCACTCACGCACGCACGCAGGCACGCACGCATTATTCACTCAATCACTCAGTCACTCACTGACTCACACACTCACTCATCCACCAACACACCTCCCACCCACCTAGTAACCAACTGACTCACACACCCAGGTACGCAAGCATTATTCACTCATTTATTCACTCACTCAGTCATCCGATCAACCACCCACGCACCCACATACACAATCACTCACTCACGTACCCCCTCACTCACTCACTCACTCACTCACTCACTCACTCACTCACTCACTCACTCACTCACTCACTCACTCACTCACTCACCCACTCACCCACTCACCCACTCACGCACCCACCTCCCCACTCACTCACTCACTCACTCACTCACTCACTCACTCACTCACTCACTCACTCACTCACTCACTCACTCACTCACTCACTCAAAATAGTCACGTTTCATTGATTTTGTGCCAGCATTGTCTGAAAAGTAGATAAGTAGCTCATGAACTTTTGCACCTCTGTCTGGGTGCTTATGGTCTAGAACCGTGAGAAAAAAAAAAGCTATGATTTTCAACTTCTTACATGAACCTCAATAAACGAGCTGCAATGGTTAATTAAGTTTATACCAAGCCCAAGCTTCTTTAATTTCTAAAGTCTCGGTTAAATAAACTATCAATAATAGAGAGGACAAATCAATTTTGAAAAAAAAAGTGTCTACTGCTTACTTTGAAATTGACGTCCCGTAAGCGATGAATGATTTTGGCAAATAAGGTTGAAAATAACTGTCCGTCTTACTTTTTCGCAAGGAAGGGAAATTGTCTGACTTGACCGACGGTTTTTTTTTTTTCTAAAACTGGCTTAAGTTGATAACAGAAGCGAAAGGCCGTTACTTTTAAGATTCTATTTTTAACCTAGAACTCTGATTACAAATGAAGCCAGCAGATAAAGGTTTTTCTACTTCTTTTTTGCTAATCGAAATTTCATGAAATAAATACTAATATAAATACTGATTATGCTAACCTGTGGGAAGTCGACCCTTTTGCATTGTGTCCCAGTAGTCCAAGAATCCAAGTCAGCAGTTCCTATTTGAGCCCCAGAAGGAACGGATTGGACAGCGATCCAATTCACCTCCGCTGTTCCATTAGAACCCTCACTGTATTCAGAAACACAGGTGGTGAATTGATTTTGACCTTCTGATTCAACCCAAATAGCTGCACCATTACCACGAGTTGGGCCTCTTTCCACAGAATGACCAAATGAGGCAAACACTGTCACTTTCTTTCCGCTATTGAAAGGTAGAGAAAACGATATTTTCTTGCAAGCGAGCAGTCCTGGACTGGATGTTGTTACGTTGTCTTTTCCGGCCTTAAAACTGGCGGCTATGAAAGGAGACAATACACAAAGTTTGGCTAAAACTGAATGCTTTTTTGTCGTCAGTGAATTAATCCACAAAACTATTTTGCTTGATTGTATAGTTTATCCATGAGCACCAAACCAAGAATTGCTGTTCAAACTAATTCAAGACATCAAGAAAGCTATGCAGGTGACTATTAATTGTAAAAAAATTGCAATATTTGCTTTCAAAAAAGGTTTAAAGACCTTAAACTATCTCCGAAAAAACTGTTTTATCTGGTTACTTCCACAGCGATCTACTTTCGCCCCACCCCCAAATCTTTGTTACTCTTTCAGCTATAATTAAGAGACAAAATTACAAAATATACCAGGAAAATGTTAAAATTAAAGCAAATTGATTTTTTCAAGTTACCTTCATTGCCTCGGATTAGCAGCACAACTGTAAATAACACAAAGCACAGGCGCAGGGGGAGATGGCGCTCTTCAGACATCTTGCCTCAGCTGAAGGAAAACCTTCGTGCAGCAATGTTAAATGCAATACGTTTTCGTGATCATCATATTTATCTGCTCACGAATGTATTATTCTGGCTCGATTTTAAAGTGCTTTTCCAATGGAAATCCTTTATATAGAGGTTAAGATGTAACCCTTACACGTCAGATTTAAAAGGCTCCTTTCAGTTTAATATATTTTTTTAAATACCTGTTTAACCCTCGGACCGTCCGAGGGTTAAACAGGGGGATGAGGTATTTCCACACCCTCCCCTCCAACATCCGTTTTATTCATTTTTTTTTTTTTCAATTATTTAATTTTATTATTTGAAGGAAATTATCAGCTGCAGTTAACTTATCGAAATTCCAACAATTACAACTATTATCCTTTGCCCAAAAGATATCGTTGTACAATTTATTTACATAATAGTTCAGTTATCATTATTTTCGGTGGAAATGAATAATCTAAAGGAATCTATAATTAAAAGAAAAAAGAAAGGAATGAAATTAGGCAAATTATTTGCGGGGATAATGACTTTCGGCTAGTGGAAGTAGGTAGATGTAATTCAAAATAAAGATGCCTTTGTAAATCTACATTGCCCAGCAGTGAATAACTCCTTAGCATAACTTAAAATTGAAGAAACATATGGACATTCAACCTTTGCGTTTATATCCATGAAGATCATTGTGTGAAATTTCTAATGGTTCATGTTTGATGAGACTGAGTGCTATATTTGTTTTATAATAAAGCAACGTATATTAGAGTACTTGTCGATAAGTATTAATTCAAAACAATTCATTTTTGTTCATCTAAAGACTTTCTATTGTTCCGGCATTTTTAACATTGAGAATCAGAGGTATTCAATTTTTCATACAAACAGTTTCCCTTAGGTTCCCCCTCTTCCCCTCCCATCCCTCCCTCTATTGTGATGAAAAGCGTGCATGTGTGCGCAAGCTTGCGTGCTTGTCCAAGTGTTAAGCTATATAATCTGTAATTTGTTGACTTTTTTTGGTCGTTTGTTCTTTGTCATTTGATTGATTGCAGTTTTTTGTGCTTAAAATAGGTGAATGTAGAGTATGGTTGTGTCTTCTCAGTTGACGGCTTTAAATGAAAAGTTGTTACATTATTATGACGCTTAGTCTAACCTTCACCGATATGTTACAGCTAGTAAAAATTGAGAGTTTGTATTTACGAACGAGCGTCGCAAGGGTGTTTTTTGAACACGGAAAAATTGTTTCTCGGTTATGTTAACCTCCTTAAAGAACGAAAAGGAAAGTGAAATTAGTTTGGATTAAACGTAGCTGTGAGAAAAATTGATTGGCAAGTGACAACTTTGACCTGTATTTTTCAAAGAAAAAGTAAAAGTAGACACTCTTTTGGAAACTATCCTTATGTTATGTTTATAGTGAGGACAACTGCTTTCTTCTGGGACTTTGGTTATCAGACGATAACAGGTCCTCCGATTTGATAGCAGTCGCCTCAAAATATTCGACAAGAAAAACAAAGAAACAACTTGTAAACTAATTAGCTTGCTGGGTTGTTTAGCTGCCATTACGCAGAAGCCATCACTAGCCGTTCAGTAAAGCAGGTTCTTTAAGGTTGCAAGCATATCCGGCGTGAGATAATACCCTTAGCTTAAAGATCATCCTCAAAGTTTCACAGTTGCCCTCAGAGATTTTGTTATCTGCCAAATGTTAATTTTTCGGACAATCTTTCAGCCACGGACATTTTCCTACGATAAAACAGTCTTCTGATTACGTTTGTTGGCTTATTCATGTATAGATTTTTCCCTCAGTTTGTTTAGTGTTTCGCAACTTTACAGGTCGAGCTAAAGGCCATGCGGATAAGTGCATTCCTTCACGAAACCCTTATTAATCTCGTTTTGGGAGAATTTAACCGCCAAAATTAAGAGTTATGCAAAGATATTAGCTCTAAACTTAGTAGAGAGAATACATTGTGCACACGTCGGCGTAGTACGTAATGGATAAAGATCTTAAATGTGTTATTATTATGTCTCAGTATTTTTCACATGTAGAATCAGAGGTCCTGCTTCCACGTACAAACAGTTTTCTCTAGATAACCTACTTCCCTCCCTCCCCTCCCTTGTACTGTGCCATAATGAAAAAAGAAAAAAAAAATAAGCTTCCTTGCTCGACTAAAGGCTGGTTTCCATGTGATCGCGGATCGCAGATCGCAATAAGGTCTGCGATCGTCTGCGATCCTCCGATCGTGACGCAGAAGATAGAACCATGTTCTATCTAAAGGCTGGTTTCCATATGATCGCGGATCGCAGATCGCAGATCGCAAATCGCAATAAGGTCTGCGATCGTCTGCGATCATATGGAAACTACTTCTGCGATCGTCTGCGATCCTGCGATCGTGATCGCAGACGATCGCAGAAGATAGAACCATGTTCTATCTCCTGCGATCAATTGAGATTGTTTGCGATCTGCGATCTGCGATCCGCGATCATATGGAAACCAGCCTTTAGATAGAACATGGTTCTATCTTCTGCGATCGTCTGCGATCACGATCGCAGGATTGCAGACGATCGCAGAAGTAGTTTCCATATGATCGCAGTCGATCGCAGACCTTATTGCGATCTGCGATCTGCGATCATATGGAAACCAGCCTTAAGTGTCAAACAACTTACTTTTGTTTATTGATTTCTTTTCTTTTTTCTTGTTGAATGTTCTTTGTCATTTACGTAATTAATTTCAGGTCGTTTCCGGTCTCAAAATATGCAGAAGCAGAATATGATTATGTCTTCTCAGTTGATGGCTTTAAATAAACATTGTTCCAATCATGACGCAATCATCTCTAACCAATCATCTCTAACCTTCACCGATATGTTAAGGTTTCCAAGAATTGTGAACTCGTTCGTCGCTAGATTTTTTTGGACATAGTGCCCTCGACTTACAATTTAAAGGTTATCATCAACGTTTAACAGTTGGCCTTGGACCTTTGCTTCTCGGTAAACTGTTTATTTTTCGGACAATCTTTCAGCCGTGGTCATTTCATCATTCGCCTGAAGGGGTTTATTTAAAAATTCATTAAACACAGCTTTCTCGAAGTTTGTTTATAAAACCATTCCGGCTTCGTAAATTCGTACGGTCGACCCGAAGGCAGTGAGCGGACGATTGCATTCCTTCAAGAGACCCTTACAAATCTCGTTTTGGACGAATTTAACCGCGAAAATTAAGAGAATGCAAAGTTTTTGTGCGACTCTTAACGCATGATGGTGGAAATGAACAAGGCGATAGCCTACGAGGGATGGCAATGGCGTTATCCCTCATAGGCTAGTTGCGGGGTAGATGGATTCATTAGAATTGCTATGTCATCCTGAAAAAAATAATAATAAATAAAAAAACTTGCGTGCTCGACCAAGTGATAAGCCGTTTAATCCTTTCATCTAATCCTTTTAATCCTTTCTCAAAAATTCAGTTCCTTTTAGTTTGTACTGGCACCGGAATATAGCAGTACAACTGACTTCTTTCAAAAGATAGCGTCAGTATCTGGGATCTTGAACATAGGCAACAACAACTTCACGCTCTCTCTACAAGTTCCAGTTCGTTTAATCTTTTCAACACATTCTTTTTGTAAGCTAACTCATAGGAAGTTACTTAAATATATTATATCAAGCTAAAGTAGTCTACAACCTATCCCTTTAGTGTGAATCCTATACATCGAAGCCAATGCGAACTATTACATGTGACTGAACAAAAGTTAACTAATAATTTAGGAGGCGTTGTTTAGTTCTATTGGTACAGGGGAAGAATAGTTAACTATCTAGAAGTAGGGACATACTTAGTGGCCGTGAAAACTCAGTGAAAGGAAGAAACATAGCGAGAAATTTGGCCCTGATCTAATATAATTAACAATTATTCCACGAGCGCGCGTTGGATATGAAATGATAGATAGTCAACGAGGCGCGTAGCGCCGAGTTGGCTATGATCATCTCATATCCAACAAGCGCAAGTGGAATAATTGTTTTATTAAAAACAATCAAGAAATATTGCTAGATCTGACTGATTTCACTGTGCAAGAATACCCAGAAGACAATCTAATGGTCGCCATTTCTCGGCCATGGTATAATGGCCCATATACCATGGCCGCTAAACCAATCAAATCCCTCGAATTGCATTATACAATGATTCAGTTTTTAATAATTGCTAATATAATAGGCATGAGCTGTAAGTCTTCTTAGCGGAAACAGAAAACAATTGCGGAACAGGTATAATTATGTGGGAGCGTTTCCCGCGCAAACTTACAATGAAGGAGCTAATTAAACAAACTAAGTCACGAAAATATATTATTGGATTCGCGTGCCTAAATCTTAAAATAAAATATGACTTGACTAAAATATACAGCGTCACAATTTCACACTGACATCCCAGTATTTTTTACATCAAAGATCCTGCTTCCTCATACAAACAGTTTCCTTTAGATTACCCCCTTCCCCTCCTTTCCCTCCCCTCCCTGTTATAACGTAACGGAAAAAAAAGCTTTCGTGCTCAACCAAGTGTTAAGCCGTTTAATCCTTTATTTGTTGATTTTCTTTCTGGTCGTATGTACTTTGTCATTTGAAAAATTTCATGTCGATTGCGCCCTTAAAATAGGTGAAAGTAGAATTTGGTTCTACCTTCTCAGTTGGTGATGGTTTTAAATGAACACTGTTCCGGTCATGACGCTCCCTCTAACCTTCACAGATATGATGAGGTGTCCAGTGAACTTGATATGATCGTCGCTAGAGTGGTTTTGGACACGGAATAGACGATGGATTGGTATTGTTTTGGTTGTGTTTGCTCTGCCAACTGTTTATTTTTCGGAAAATCTTTAAGCATTGGAGTTTCCTCCGATATACCAGTCTCATGAAGGGGTTTATTGAGAAATTAATTACACACAGCTTTCTCGAAGTTTGTTTGTAAAACCATTGCTGTTTCAAAAAATCGCAGGTCGACCCGAAGGTCATGCAGTAAGCGGATGAGTGCATTCTTCTAGAGACCCTAATCAATCTCGTTTCGGAAGAATTTAACTACGAAAATTAGTTGAATGCAAAGGTGTTAGCTTTAATTTTCATGCACGCGGAAAGGAATGAGGCAATAGCCTACGAGAGACGGCAATGGAATCAGCTTTCCCAGACTAGTGGCTGGGAAGGGGGATTCTTTGGAATTGCTATGGCCACCTTAGGAAAAAAAAACTGAAAAACTCTTGCGTGCTCGACCAAGTACTAAGCTGTTTAATCCTCTGTTTATTGATTTTGGTTCTGGTCGCATGTTCTTTCTCATTTAATTAACTTCATGTCGATTCTCGTCCTTAAATACATATAGCTGAAAGTAAAATACGGTTGCGTCTTCTCAATTAACGGCTTCAAATGAACATTTTTTGCAATTATGACGCTCACTCT
>NW_028145761.1:125000-177500 GCF_977016875.1 Pavona decussata | reverse complement strand
AAGCTACAGAAAGATTTAGGGAATGGAATCTTTTTTCCCGAATTAGCGAGCTGCTGTTGGCTTTTCAAAAATGCTACCTGACCTTTTTTCGCTTTTTTAACAATGCATCTGCCCCCCAGCTTCGAATTAGTTTTCTCGTGTAACGAAATTTTGAGCTGTCATTTTGCCGAAGAAAACTTGAAATTTCTAACAGCTATATCCCAAATTCTCAGGCGATGATTTACCCTGTTGAAATAAATAGAGATAAAGTTTATTGGTTGATAACGCCTGATGCCGAAAGATTGCCGGAAAAGAGAACACCTAGACCGAAAATGGGATAAATGGATAAAGGAAGAAGCAAATTTCACTAGGTCACAGAAAAGGCATTGATCATGAGATTTGTTGGGACCAGCTCTGTTAATGTAACAACAGGTCGAGTTGGCAATAACACTAATGACACCCAATTTTAAAGTAAAGTTACCAAAATTGGGCAGTTGTGAAACAAAAAGTTAAAAAAAAAGCATGTGAAACTAATAGCAGTCTAATTTTCTTAATTGGGAAGCAAACACGTGCAGAAAACATGTCTGTGTTATCAACATCTTACTTAGATAAAGTGTCATATTTATTTTGAGAAGGAGCAATATAATTTCTTTACAAACCCAGTAAGGATGTTTTGTTTGCAAACTGAGTTTGCTGTCAAGAGATAAACAAAACAAAACAAAACATGAAAAGAACCATGGACAAAAAACAAGACGTTATAATCGCTTGGAGTATTCCTGTTGCCCAGGCAAGTTCCATAATGGCAAACGATCCCTTCCTGAAAGACAGTAAAATTTCTGTTAACTCTGAAATTCAATATGATCAGCAAGATTTAAGCCAGGCTAAACGAGCCATAGTAACAAAATACGAAATAAAAAAAAAACCTGTCACGAACATCTGCACTCATCATCACCTTCAGATGAAAACTTTCGTTCAACACTGAAACCACCAAATGCGCAAATTTCAAAATGTACGATAAGGATAGATACGAAATAGACTAGAAATTAAATTCCGTCTGCCT
Organism: Pavona decussata; assembly: GCF_977016875.1. Classification (NCBI taxonomy): domain Eukaryota; kingdom Metazoa; phylum Cnidaria; class Anthozoa; order Scleractinia; family Agariciidae; genus Pavona; species Pavona decussata. The sequence goes on along the minus strand of NW_028145761.1, from coordinate 176,461 downwards.
AGAGCACTAGAATAAGCGCATTCAGTCACGTCTCCAGGCTTGCTTAACCGATTTCCCTCAGTGGGGTGGAACTTTTCAAATTTCCAATATACCCTATTATGAAAGATAATTATTTTCTTGTCGAGCTACAACGTGTGACACGCGGCTAATCGCCGAGGTGCTTCTTCTTCGGACCTCTTCAAACTCGACACGTGGAAGTGTTTCAGATATTAATATTGCTCCTCTCCGAAATACAGATTATCGTCCTCCACGTATAAGTACTATGTCTCACTCAAGGCTTAGCTGTCACTCCTCCTTCCCCTCCTCCCACCTCCACCTGCTGCTGAGAATAGACTGTATGGGGTACTAATCCATCTCCTGGAAAGTTACTTATGCCAGTTAGCTCTCGCCCTATATAAGCCAGATTATGGATTTTAGCAGAAAGAATAAATTGGTGATCGGCTCATGCCAGCCAGAAATGTTGTGAATCTGATGAGCACGTTCATATACAGGCACCAGGTTCCCCAAAACTATATAAAGATAGATATAGCACGTAAGTCAAATCAGTTTGATCAAGGGTTGGACCTATTGTTTTGAAGTTAACGTCTTCTTGTTGGCCTTTTGTTCAAAGCTCTTCGTCTTAGACTAACTCAGCATAATCACAGGGTGAAAAGGAGCGTTTCCGTTTCCGTTTTTGTGACGGATTCTTTAGAGAAACTTGAATTTCCGCCAACAGAAATTTAAGCAACCGTTGCGTGAAACAAGTGTTTACGTTACGTTTCCGCAGCTGCGGCTTCGCGGAAACACATTACTTAAACTCATGTATCCACAAGGTTTCTCGCGGTTGCAGAATCTCTAAATTACGTCATGTTTTAGTCCTTGAGCCAAACCCAAACAATTGGGCATTTAGTACCATAAAATGGGGCAAATTCTATCATGCATTTTTAAACTCCCATTTGTTTGTAGTTTATAATTATATGTCATAGCCCTTACAGTTAGGCAGCTTTAACCTTTTTTTTTATTGTTTCACAGCTTTTTTCGCAGCCAGTCTTGAGCCGATTTTTTGCAGTCTTCAGAGTTATTATACCCAACCTTTTACTAACAAAAATTAAGTCCGAATTTAATTAAAATCATTCACTTGGCACTTGTAATTTCTTTATTACTACTCATTATTAGTTCTACAGAACATGGCAATGTAAATAGATTTTGTACATTTTTAGTATCGTTTATTTCCATAGCAACAAAAGATATTTGCTTTACCAAGAAAAAAAGCGAGACCCCACGAAGTTTAATGAGGAATCTAGAAAATAAAAAACGTTCAACTCCTTACCTTACATCAATCTAACCATTTATTAACTAAAGCGGTTTATTCTGCAGAAAGTATTCACCGTAATCATAACAATTTTTCGGTTATCCACTTGTAGCAGCAAGGGGTACATTCAACTGAAGTGTTTATTGACAACACACCTTGTGACATGACATGATTTTTATGAAACTAAGAAATCAAGATAATGCTAGCATTTTTTTTTTAATAATTGCTGTGTGTTTCTGTAATTGCTAATGGAAAAGGGAACTTACTGCTTATTCGCATTGATAAAGTCTTCCTTACCCCTAACATTCAGTGTTAGAAAAATAAGACAATAATAAAATCTGAAAAGTCTCTTTTGTCAGTTAATCATTCTTCATCATCATCTTCTAGTTCACACTCCATAACCTACTGCATGTTAATTTCCTCCACTGGGTGGTTCTGACAGTCTTTCGACCGAGACATCAGTGCATTTCAAGCCATTCTGAATGCAAGAACAGTCTGGAAACTTACAGGAGCGGTTACATTTGCAGGACAGCTTTTGGGGCATTGTCTCCTTCCATCCAGTCTATAGTATGATTCACTGTCCCATCCACTTATGTGTCCAGACAACAGCCTGATCCGACCGGGGACGGGATGTCAGGGCAGCCAATTAGACTCTCTCTCTCTCCACACTCTGGTTTGATTGTTTGCTGAATTCCACACGCATTTTTATTGATTTATATGAACTATTCAAGGACAGAATGATGCATAGATGACAACACCATAAACAACTTTCGCTTCTTTATTAGGTAAAACAAATAGATTCCATGTTGCCGTGCGTCTGTTCTGTAATGGATCACAGAAGACGTCAAATTGTGTTAAGAACACCAGTGACTTTTCTGTTCTTACCTCATTTGGACGTCGGCGCATAGCAACATGGATTTTATATGTTAAGCAAATAGTGATTACATTGACTAGCCTAACAGTGTACGATATCACAGTGTGTGTAAAAAATATTTTAGAAGACTGGTAGATTTGCACTAAAAGAATTAGATCAGTGTTCGTTTTCGATTTCTATTGATATTGTTTGTGTATTGTTTTCAGTGAAGATGAAGGCGAAGCCCAAATCAACCATTATGCGATAGAGATTTCGATCTCAAATTATTTCGACAGATATTTTTAAGAAATTTGTATAAGAAAAGTTAGATTTATTCGCTTTTGATTTCTATTGGGTGATAGTTGTGTCATACTTCACCCTCGTCAACCATCACACGATAGAAGTTTCGAGATCATATTATTTCGATTCATATTTTAGGAAAAAATTGGTTTTATTTTTTGTCATATGTATTTTTTTGAAACGATTATCTTTCAAATTAAAATAATTCCTATTTGGAGAAAGAAAAAATGAAAAAAAGTATTATGCTTCGAAATTAACTAGTTTAAATAAAGCACAGGTTGCCATCTAGTTTTATTAAGAAATTCAAATGTACAAGAATTATATTTCGATCGTATATAACTATATTATATTATGAAAAAAAAAATTATTATTCCGTCAATGTCAAGAGTGTCTGATTTCATCACTGACCTTCTTTGGATGATGGGGCACTGGAACTGATTTTTCCCTCCATTTCTTAAAAAAAATTATATAACGTGTTAAAACCTTTAAAACCAACACTGTGTCTGGATGTTCGGTAACTCGACATGATTTTTAAAATACTCCGTGTCCGGCAGTCTAATAATTTCTCAGGTCGTTTGCTATCTTTGTTCTGGTTTGCGATTCAGAAAACCAACGTCCTTGGCGGCCGATCATTCTGCGAGCTTGGACATGCTATGAAATCACTTGACACAACAAATGGAGGACTGTAATCAGCAACGTCTTCGCGATCTAAACAAAGATAGCATTGGATAAATCGACTATTTCGTGTAAATCGATTAAGCATTTGATTTTTAAAGGCGACAATAGCGTTTGGACCGATTAAGACTGGGGTGGAGTCTGCGTTTTTCCCGCCGAAATAAAAACCTTTAGGTTTTCGCCGGCGACAGCAACGTCTTCATCACTTGAAAGCAAAACCGAAAGGCCTGAAAAAGGAACTCATTTAAAAGCATACTAGAATTGCTGTTAAACTTGGTTATGTAAACAATGTCGTTTCTGATTCTTTGTGACGCTTATCAATCTAAAAATCCATATTTTAACCACCATCAACGCGACCCGTTCAATCTCGATGACATCGATTGAGCCGAATGTATTAAAAGCAGAGTTCCGAGTTGAATTTTCGTCGAGGCAATGTCCCATCGTTCCCTACCTACTCTCTTATCTCTGTGGCGAGTCTAGATCTGACTCAAATTCCACGCATTCCTTCGGCTGACGCTTCCTTTCTTGAAGGAAGATACATCGCTGACAATCATTTCTCTGAGCATCAACACTTCGTGTTGGTCGGTCCACCCCATCGGCGCTCTATATAAATAAAGAATAAAACAGGAGTGAGGAAACAATACATGTTGCTGACGCACATTTGAGTGCTGATTTCAGTGCTGAGCTTTCGTTCTTGCAAAGCCGAGAGTTCAGTGAAATTGCAGCCAGCTGCTTGACTCCACCGAGCTTTTCTGCTCAACATCATTTCACTTTGTGATTGTTACTCAAAGCCACACCAGCTACTCACCTAGAAACTCATATATCTTCTTAAAGATAGGATTTATCTAGGTATTTTACCAGATTTTGCGTAAACTTACTCGTGAATGAACTTACTTTTATGCAAGCTGTTTGCCTTCGCTCGCGCCCAGCGTGCCATTGCCGTAAACCTGAAAGTAAGACGAACAGTTTTTACACACCGATTATTACGCGGGATGCCCTGAGGGGGCATACCGTGTCTTAAAACGGGTCGATTTCTTTTTTTTGTTTTTTACGCGGGATGCCCTGAGGGGGCATACCGTGTCTAAAAACGGGACGATTTCTTTTTACGCGGGATGCCCTGAAGGGGCATACCGTGTCTAAAAACGGGTCGATTTCTTTTTTTTTTTTTTCTCTTTTTTTTTTTTTCTTCCTCGTAGCTACAAATCGGTACATTAATTTATTCATTAAACTCACTCCTCTCCTACTCGGGGTGTATTGTTCTGATTGTCTTCAACAGAAGCAGCCCAATCAAAATCCATTCTTGTCGCTTACATCGCGAGGGAGGGGACCCACTCACCCCTACCTGTGTGACGTCAACGCATCATTTGATCTATTTATAAAAAACAGATTAAATTTGGCGCCATATTGTTAACATGTTCTGGACTCAAGTGTGCCGTTTTCAAACGGAAATTTCACCATTTTGAAGCGGCAAATCGAAAGAATAACTTCTAAGAAGCATTCGACATTTAAAACGGTGGAAATTGGTAAATTCCTGGCGAAGGAATCGTGCTTTGTTTGACAGTCTTAGACCACAACGCGAGACTGAAAAGAGGTCATTGAGAAGCTTACGTTATCGCAATGGAATTCCCGCAATTTCCCTTGAAACACGGAGTAGCGTAACACAACGGAAACAACGTAACGCGATCGTCGTGACTCAAACTATTCCATCAGCAAGGATAGTTTAATCAATCGGCGAAGCATACAGTTGGAATAAATGAATCAGCCCCAGCATCACGCGTAATGCCAGTATAGCAGGCATCTTGTTCTTCGTCGTAGCTATAAATCGGATCATTAATTTATTCATTAAACTCTCCCCTCTCCTACTCGGGTTGTATTGTTCTGATTGTCTTCAACAACAGCAGGCCAATCAAAATCCATTCTTGTCGCTTATATCGCGAGGGAGGGGACCCACTCACCCCTACCTGTGTGACGTCAATGCATCATTTGATATATTTATTAAAGACAAATTAAATTGTCGCGCCATATCGTTTTAACATGTTCTGGACTCAAGTGTGCCGTTTTCAAACGGAAATCTCACCATTTTGAAGCGGTAAATCGAAAGAATAACTTCTAAGAAGCACCCGACACGTAAAACGGTGGAAATTGGTGAGTTCTTAGCGAAGGAATCGTGCTTTGTTTGACAGTCTTAGACCACGACGCGATCGCAGACAGAAAAGAGGTCATTGAGAAACTTACGTGATCGCAATGGAATTTCACAAATTTCCATAGCCTCCCACGCAGACGTTCTTTATCTTAGGGGTTCGTCACGCGTTCCTGCCCTAAGAACGTCTGCGTGGGAGGCTAAAATTTCCGGTGATAGTCTGAGTCGCGTAACACAAAGGAAACAACGTAACGCGATCGTCGTGACTCAAACTATTCCATTAGGAAGGATTGTTTTATCAATCGGCGAAGCATACAGTTGGAATAAAAGAATCAGCCTTACCATCACGCGTAATGCGAACATAGCAGGCATCTTGTTTCTTCTTCGTAGTAGCTACAAATCGGTACATTAATTACGCGGGATGCCCTGAGGGGGCATACCGTGTCTTAAAACGGGTCGATTTCTTTTTTTTTTCTTCGTAGTAGCTACAAATCGGTACATTTATTTATTCATTAAACTCTCCCCTCTCCTACTCGGGATGTATTGTTCTGATTGTCTTCAACAAAGGCAGGCCAATCAAAATCCATTCTTGTCGCTTATATCGTGAGAGAGGGGACCTACTCACCCCTACCTGTGTGACGTCAATGCATCATTTGATATATTTATTAATGACGGATTAAATAGTCGCGCCATATTGTTTTAACATGTTCTGGACTCAAGTGTGCCGTTTTCAAACGGAAATCTCACCATTTTGAAGCGGTAAATCGAAAGAATAACCTCTAAGAAGCACCCGACACGTAAAACGGTGGAAATTGGTGAGTTCCTGGCGAAGGAATCGTGCTTTGTTTGACAGTCTTAGACCACGACGCGAGACTGAAAAGAGGTCATTGAGAAGCTTACGTTATCGTAATGGAATTTCACAAATCTTCCGTAGCTTCCCACGCAGACGTTCTTTGGGGTTCGTCACGCGTTCCTGCCCTAAGAACGTCTGCGTGGGAGGCTAAAATTTCCGGTGATAGTCTGAGTCGCGTAACACAAGGGAAACAACGTAACGCGATCGTCGTGACTTAGACTATTCCATTAGCAAGGATAGTCTTATCAATCGGCAAAGCATACAGTTGGAATAAATGAATCAGCCCCAGCATCACGCGTAATGACAGTGTAGCAGGCATCTTGTTTAGCGTAAAAGCAATATCAAATTTTAATTTCATGTTGCATGATTTGTGTTTAAGCTTTCGAAAACGAAATAATTGAGAAATGGAAGATAGTTTCTCAACTTACTCATCTTCTACTCAGTTGCTGTATGGAAGAAATAAATGTACTCACGTTTTGTAGACAACGTGAACCTTGCTGTTCTCACGTCCGCGCGGAGAGAGGACGGCTGCCAGTCAAAATGTAAAACGTCTACCGCAAGTAAAACCGACTTCCCGTGGCCGTAGCCGTCGCAAATCTGAGTTGCCAGAGGTCCCTATATTAGACTGCCGGACACGGAGTATTTTGAAAATCCTGTCTGGTAGTCCCCGACTAAACAGTTAAATAATTTCAAGTCTGATGATGCCGAGATTTGCATAGAGTGCGGAGCGGTCAGAGAAATTGACACAAATAAATCAGTGACGACGGACTTAGCGATGCAAACAAAGATGGCTTTGTATCACAATTACTCAACTATTTTGCGTAAATAAACCCGAAACTGAGAAATTATCGGACTGCCGGACACGGAGTGTTTTGAAAATGCTGTCCAGCAGTTCATGCAAATAATTTCCAAACCAGATGTTGCTGAGATTTGCATAGAGTGCGGAGCGGTGAGAGAAATCGATCCAACAAATCAAGGACTGTAATCGACAACTTCTTAGCAATGCGAGCAATGATGCCTTTGTGTAAATCGTATTTCGCGTACATAGACCCGAAATTGAGAAATTATCGGACTTCTCGACACGGAGTAATTGAAAATCCTGTTCGGCTACCAAACATCTAGACACAGCGTAAAACCAAAGCGGAATGTAACAATTTTTTTAAGATCGGTAGTAGGAATAACAGGCACAAGACTAAACTGCTTAGTGTCCAGCTTAGTCTCCTGTACAGTTAATTCATTTCAACCTGGGATTTCATCAAATCATCTAGAATCTGTGTGAAGCTATTTAAAAAAATGGCAAACGCAACTGAATATTCTTTCCAACTTCAAAAGAAAATGTACATACCAGAGGAGGCATAGCCATTTTGCCCGCTCGCAACGTATTCCCGTATAATTTTTGAATCTGAAGGCTGCTGTCGGTATGGTATCGTAGACTTTTGTCAGCGTACACGACGGCTCCATGCTTGTACCCATATCTGCCCATCTATCTTCAAATAATCGCCTTCTCTCGCTTTCGCTTTTTCGTTGAATTCCATACTAAGGGAAACTTCAATTTGAAATAGTTGAGACGATGTTAACGCGGGTCAAAACCCCGGGTTCAAAACGTAACGGCCACGCAAAAGTGAATGAATGGCCTTTGTAATAGCACAATCTGACCGCAACAATGTCACGTTAACAACGAGTTCTTTGTGTAAGTTTATGAGTCACGCAAGGTTCTGTGACATTTGTTTTGCCTCTTAGTTTCAAATAAAAGGATAATAGCTGTGCCAAACCGGAGAAGAGCACTATACCTAGTCAAGTGAAATAACTGGTGGGCCCTTAAAGATCTTTTGAGACAATTTGGAGAGTTTGTATGCAAGCTACGTGACTCTACATCGATCACGTGCTTTGACACACAACCGTAATCTTGACCGGTTTAAGACAATCTTCTCGTGTTTCAGTTAAAATTATCCTTAGCCGGCTCGACTTAGTTTTATATTCTCCGTTTTGGTGTTGACTCCATTCGAAAAAAAGGCAGGAAAGTTTCAAGTTGTTCTATGGAAAAGCTTATGCGTTAAAAGTATTGCCTCGATGAGACTGCACACTGAACTATAAACATTTAGGGCGCGCGGCATTTATCATAGCTGATGACAAAGTGCTGTTACAGTTAGTCTTGCGCTGGCCTTTCACGCCGAACTCAAGGTAATTATAAAGTTTCTTTTCATTATATAAACGTACTCTATCTTGCAAAGGTAGCACTCGTAAATCGCACTTGATGTACCCAAGCGATAGAGAAAATTTCTCAAGTCAATTTTTGTTAATTTGTGTTTCGTGGGTTTACCGAGGCCGTTATTACTTGCCATTCAAATCGCGCGCATAAGGTTTTATATTAATTTCCTGCTTCTGACATGGTTGTGGTATTTCTATGCCATCCTCAGTTCTAAGCTGAGACAAACCCTTCAGATGAACTCTCGCCGTCAATTCAGTTTGTTTGAAGGGGACATAATCCCGACATAATATATCGTCCTTGGCCTTGTTGCATGGCCAAACATTTGAAAACGTGTTGACCGTGTTGTCGTATCGCCTCTCATATGCAAGACACAAAAGCCACTTCAGCCATAACCACAGTCAAGCTGGTTTTGCTTTAGCACAGGAGATTTAGCGGTTTGGATTTACCTGTTTTCATTGCTCAATTGCTGAATATTCTTTTTCAGGCTTACCGTAACTGTTCCTTCAAAGAAGTATTCGTCTTCGCCGACCTCATTACGAAGTGATGTGACTACATCTATCCAGTAGTATCTGCTAATGATCTAAATCTCTTTTACCTGACGTGTAAAAAGGCTAGGAGATATATAAGGCCGGTGTCAGAAACCCGTAAATGGGAAGATAACTGATATTTTTATAACTGGATCCTGCGGACTCGTCGAAGCAACGGTCCGAATTTGGGACCCCTGGACTTATGGAAGCCTTATGTTTTTGAAAGCAGATGTTTCGATTCACTCGGAGGAAGTTTCTATTTCCGAGCAAACAGAGTAATCATTTCTGTCGTTTAAAGACGATTATGTTTAGAATAAGAGCAAACGATAAAAATCACTCTCATTTGGAATAAAAGGGCGATTATTGCGGTTCCGTGAAAACTGCGCCTTTCATTTAGGGCCAATTTTCCACTTCTTTCCGAGTTAACTTGACCAACTGCTACGTGCAAAACTAGTATTCCGACGTCCTCTAAAAAATAAGACATTTTCAGAGTATATACCATTGCTACACTGGATTTATCCAGAGAATATCTGGATCAATATTGCCCAGGAAACTCGGCTGCACATAGAAATTTATATAGGCTTCCTTTAGCAAAGAATATGTTAGTCTATATAATTCACGCAACTCGGCTGTACATAGAAATTTCTATAGACTCTCTTTAGCAAAGAATATCTCATTATATTATCCACGAAACCCGGCTGTACATAGAAATTTCTATAGACGTCCTTTAGCAAAGAATATCTTAGTGTTGGGCAGTATTGTCCACGAAACTCGGCTGTACATAGAAATTTCTATAGACTTCCTTTAGCAAAGTATATATTAGTGTTGGGCAGTATTGTCCACGAAACTCGGCTGTACATGGAAATTTCTATAGACTCTCTTTAGCAAAGAATATGTTAGTGTTTATTGTCCACGAAACTCGGCTGTACATAGAAATTTCTATAGACTCTCTTTAGCAAATAATATCTTAGTGTTTATTGCCCTTATAACTCGGCTGTACATAGAAATTTCTATAGACTTCCTTTAGCAAAGAATATCTTAGTGTTTATTGCCCTTGTAACTCGGCTGTACATAGAAATTTCTATAGACTCTCTTTAGCAAATAATATGTTAGTGTTTATTGTCCACGAAAATTGGCTGTACGTAGAAATTTCTATAGACTCTCTTTAGCAAATAATATCTTAGTGTTTATTGCCCACGAAACTCGGCTGTACATAGAAATTTCTATAGACTTCCTTTAGCAAAGAATATCTTAGTGTTTATTGCCCTCGTAACTCGGCTGTACATAGAAATTTCTATAGACTCTCTTTAGCAAAGAATATCTTAGTGTATATTGCCCACGAAACTCGGCTGCACATAGAAATTTCTATAGACTTCCTTTAGCAAAGAATATCTTAGTGTATATTGCCCACGAAACTCGGCTGCACATAGAAATTTCTATAGACTTCCTTTAGCAAAGAATATCTTAGTGTATATTGCCCACGAAACTCGGCTGCACATAGAAATTTCTATAGACTCTCTTTAGCAAAGAATATCTTAGTGTATATTGCCCACGAAACTCGGCTGTACATAGAAATTTCTATAGACTTCCTTTAGCAAAGAATATCTTAGTGTTGGGCAGTATTGTCCACGAAATTTCTATAGACTCTCTTTAGCAAAGAATATGTTAGTGTTTATTGTCCACGAAAATTGGCTGTACATAGAAATTTCTATAGACTTCCTTTAGCAAAGAATATCTTAGTGTATATTGCCCACGAAACTCGGCTGTACATAGAAATTTCTATAGACTCTCTTTAGCAAATAATATCTTAGTGTTTATTGCCCACGAAACTCGGCTGTACATAGAAATTTCTATAGACTTCCTTTAGCAAAGAATATCTTAATGTTTATTGCCCACGTAACTCGGCTGTACATAGAAATTTCTATAGACTCTCTTTAGCAAAGAATATGTTAGTGTTTATTGTCCACGAAACTTGGCTGTACATAGAAATTTCTATAGCCTCTCTTTAGCAAAGAATATCTTAATGTTTATTGCCCACGTAACTCGGCTGTACATAGAAATTTCTATAGCCTCTCTTTAGCAAAGAATATCTTAGTGTATATTGCCCACGAAACTCGGCTGTACATAGAAATTTCTATAGACTTCCTTTAGCAAAGAATATGTTAGTCTATATAATTCACGCAACTTGGCTGTACATGGAAATTTCTGTAGACTCTTTTTAGGAGAAAATATCAGTTTTTAGAAAGAACAAGTAATTTTTTATTATATTTAACGTTTTTTTTGCCTAAAAAACTATTCCTGTGTTACAGTTGGTGTATTGCTTTTCATTTTACTTAGCTGTTTACCAACAGCAGTTGGAAAGGTCCGCGCTGTTGTTCTAACAAAGTAGCTGTTAAAAGATACTTAGATGAATACTACTGAAAAACATCTGAAATAAACTCAGTCAAACAAACAAGGTTGTGGTCAATTGTATAGGAGTAACAGCTGATGGGGTTTTGGAACTCAGTTCAATAGACATGATATACTAGCCTTGATATATTTTTTCCATCTTGTTGGAAAACGTGCTTATACCACAGTTCCCTTTTTTCCAAATTACTTACTTCAGAAAATGCGTACTTAAAAAATTACGTGTTTAATCTAATTATATAAAAAAATGTTTAGTTTATGACATTTGATTTTTAAGACCACAAGAAGACTTACTTTTCAACAGCGAAAAAAAAAAACTCTTTTTAAAGATGTTTTTTTCTCGGAAACCTCATGGGTTAGGTAATAATTATTTCAGTGGGGTTGCTTCTTGTTAGGTTGTCAATACAAATTGTCGGCGTTATTACAGCTATCTGAGACTCACTTGTTTGGGTTTTTCCCAACTGTCTAAATTGTGTTTTATTGGGCTTCTGAACTCATCCACCTGAGCAGAAAAGGGTGGTCTGGTTGGTTAATTAACGTCATCAATAACTATTAAATTTGAGACTGATAATACAAACACAAGAACCAACTCCTTTAGAAGGAAATTTTTGACTCTATATACGCTTGATTGGACGGGTTCGCGATTTATAAGGGACATTTATTAATAACTATTTCCAATCCCCACGTTCCCCTTGAATGATGTTCCCGCCCGTCAAACCCTATAGAAACACTGATCGTCCTAGTTACGAGTCATCAATAAGCAGTTGCTCACTGCGGAAACACAGCGGGTAATTGTGTTTCCGTCGAATTTACGAGTCGTGGAAACATGACGGATTTTAAAGATTCCGCATGCACGGAAACCTTGTGGATACACGAGTTTAAGTAATGCGTACGTAAAGTACGCACGTGTTTCCTGCAACGGTTACTTATATTTCCGTTTGAGGAAATTCGAGTTTCCGTTAAGAATCCGTTACAAAAACGGAAACGGAAAAGCTTACATAGTGTCTGTATACCGGCAATCTTGAGAAACGCATCTAGAATTCAACCTACATGTAACTAAGCATACCTTCACATCTGCTATGGCATGGTGTAGTACTGTAAAATTCAGTTGCAGCAAACACATTTCCTGTTCAAACAGGCACCTGTTGACCTAAGTCTTACCATCTGAGGAACAGATTGGTTCTTCAAACGAGGGACAGCCATGAACACTGACACACCGAAAAGGCCCAAAAGCCTTACAAACACAGCCGTAATCGCACGAGACTTCTAAACATGGGTCCACGCCTATACATATCTGCAAAGGTATGGATGTTAGCCTTCGAGTAAGTAAAACATCCGGTTGGAAGCAAGAGGAGAGCGTGAAGATTTGAAATTGGGTTCAGGGATGATGAATATAAAAAAATCGCATGTATCTGGCTTGATATTATGGCAGATATCAAAATCCGAAACGCTCAAAGGCTTAATACATTCTTTTCAACCCTTCAGCATGAAGACGTGTACAAGCGTATTAGTATTAGCGTCATATATGCTATGTTTGTACCTGCAATGGTAAATAAAAGGGTGTTTTTTCGTTCGTCCCTTAATCATGAAAACTATTTTGCGTGATTGTACATTCCATTTGCGAGCACCCAATCAAGAATAGCTGTTGCACATTAATTGAAAACTACTCGGAAACAAATGCAAGTGTCTGTCAATTGTAAAATCTGCAGTGTTATCTTCCAAAAATGGTTTAAATATCCTAAACTTTCTCTGAAAAAGTCCTTTGCATGGTGCCTTCCTTAGCAATCTGCTTCAGCACCACCTCTAAATCTTCTCAAGCAGTTTAAGGCCTGGATTTGAAAGATGTTTTGAAAATATGAGTGATCCCCAATATCTTCAATTTGACTGTCTAGAACAGGATAAAATACTCCCTGAATATAAACTACGATGTTTTCTTTTACCTTAACGCATACGTTTGAACACGTGACATATGACGTGACCAAAAAGGGAAAATTACGTAAATCGGCGTTACGGCAGCGAATTTTCTTTATATAAACAAATAAATAAATTAGCGTTTCCGATGTAGAATTAAAATATTAAAAATTCTACGTTGGAATGACTGTCCTAAAGTTTTTAAATTGGAGAAATTAACAATCAAAGGTTGAATTTTGGACTGATACATGACCTTTGTTCTGACAAATTATTTTTGAGAAGAATGGACGATCATTCTAAACGTGGAGGGCTGGAGATATTTAATCTTTATTAGAAAAGTGTTTTTGCTTGATGTTCCCTTGCCTACTCGTTAAATCTTAGCTTTTTTTCACGAAAACGACCTATAGAATTACTTATTGTGTTTAGAAATGTTAAGGATGCTAAATTAAGACCTCTCTACCTGCCAAATTTCGGTTCAAAATCATTGGATTTGTTGAAATTATCTCGAATAAACAACTCTTCTTCTTAAAAGGCCTCAATGCAGGCCTTAAACTGCTTGAGTTTGTTACTCTTTAGTCAAAAATTGCTAAACAAAATTACGAAATGTACTAAAAAATTATAAAATGAAAGCGAATGGAGATTTTCCAATTACCTACACTGCCTTGGGTTAGCAGCATAACTGCAAATAACACAAAGCACAGGTGCAATGGGAGATGGCGCTCGTCAGACATCTTGCCTCAGCTGAAGGAAAAGGTCAAAACTGCAAAACCGAAAGAGTGAATTGTGTAACAATATCTTAGAAAGTCTTGATTGTTGCGCGCATTAACATTTTTGCTCTCATGGCCACTTTCGCAGGTTAAAACTTCACGGGCAGATATGAAAAAAAATTTGCTTGACTCTAATAGTCTGAAGTCGTACTCTCGGACCGTGATTAACCACTTTCCTTAACCAAGAAGCTTACGAGAGGTTCAACTGAATCAATTCTTCTATAGATTAGCAGTTTACCTCGTTCATGGCGGCTTTCACATTTTAACCATGCCCTGTTGATTACCAATAGGTGGGTTCATACTAGCGTATTAAGTAGACCTTAAGTAAACTTAAGCCTAATTCAGATGTGAACGGGTATAATTTCAGCTCAAGTAGCCTACTTTGTGGCCATGGTAACGCATTTCCTTCAAAGGAGCCGAAGTACACTCTCAAGTCTAGTTCATCCATCCTTACGAGCTTACTTATGCACTATCAAAACACATTCCGGAAACGGACGTCAATCAAACACGTTGTACGGCGGGAGATTCAGAGCACACTAACACGCGAACTAGCAAATTTACCTCTACTTCGGCGGACAGCGACTGAGAATGAATCCGTGTTGATCTTCTTACCGAGGGATGGATGACGACAACTTTTTAGACAGAGGCCTTTTGTTAGTCTTCATGCTGTGTTTTTGTTTTAACTGTTCTTCAGACCACAGACAATTAACATACACGTGTCTTGTTTGACAGCAATACCTTAAACCAACGCTTTGCAAGGGTACCTTCTCCCGAGCAAGCGCAACCGACGTTTAATAGACAATCCAGGCCATTTCCTTCGAGCAGCACCTTCTTTTATCGGCCGTTCGAACTAAGAAGGGCGCAGTTCGACGAACAGCAACAAATAATTGTCGAGGATTCGATGATGCAGAATTCTCCAGCAGAATTAAATGTACGTTATAAGCCCCCTGAAAATAGATTAGAATCTTGGTTGTAAAATAATACACATATATATATAAACCTTAAGAAATAGTACTGTTTACGTTAAAATTTACGAAGTAGTCAACATTGATCGTTCCCTATACTGACCTGTAAAGACGAATTTTCTTTTTGTAACGTTACTGGATCAATATCCTCAGCAAAATGATATGTTCTATGTTTTAGCCAAGGATATAACATATACATAATTTTAATTGTACAAGTTCAGTTTATTAAAAGAAAATGGACAGATTCCTTGGGAAATGACAAAGATTCTAATCAAGCTGTGTAATTCAATCATGCCTTCCGCTACTGTCAATCTCTTAGGAATTTTCTACATTTGGAAAAGAGGACAAGTTTATAACGCAAGTTATATCCTTGTACTTTTTTAAAATAGCGAAATTTTCACTTCAGCGAGCCAGATCTTTGGTCAGACTCTATCATTAATCAAAGCCAAGACTTAAACTGTTTTCTTTTGCCTTTTTTTTGTATTTTACCTAGCCAATCGTACGTAATTTCAGTTGAACTCATCTATCGATCCCAATCCATAAATCGAGTCTGATTGAAATAGGAAATCAAACGCGGTCGAACTCAAAAAATTCTTGGTAATCAAACGCGATGGAACGTTCGATGGCCGAATTCTTGATTGCTAAGTTTACTGGCAAAATCTGTTGATGATATTAGTTTTCTTGGCAACCGAGCTAGAATAACACTGATCGGCTACAAGTCACCATTCCAGTACGATACTATTTCAATTTGTGTTCGAATTCATTCTCACAAATCGAGTTTGATTTGTCACAAAGTGGTCCGAAATTGGGTAATACTTAACTAGGTCGGTATTGCGAGATCGCGTCTCGAGCTCGATTACGTCCCTGATAAGTTGAACCGCCAAAAATTAATTAACCTCTAAACTCAAATGTGAATTAATTAATTAATTAATTAATCAATTAATTAGATTAATTAATTAATTAATTAAAATATGGGTCTTGGGGAAGGGACTATTGTAATTGAGGGAACTCCCTCTTGTATTTCGAGGGTCATGTGACCATTCATTCCAAGAGCTCGTCATTTGTCTCGTGTCTTGCACCGTTCAAGACGTGTTTTGTTGCTTCCTCCTCCTCCCCCAGGGCCTGTCCACTGTCATTTGTTAGCTTATTTTCAGGTAAATGTTTTCAGTGCCATCACTTTACTTGACCAGATCTAGATTATAAATTTTTCAATTAATGAAATTTGAGATTTTAATAAAAGCGCTTATGGACCTTCCTTCTTAGCCATATAAGTCCAAACTATATTGGTTATATCAACTGCCCATTAAACGGAGCTCAGGCAAGGAAGTTTATCTGAGAAATAGTTCTAGGGCAAAAGAGGGAAGGCATAAAAACCGCCAACTTCAAATCGCTCGTGGCAAATTTAACACCCATTTATGACAAAGAAAAGTTCGTTTCTCTTAAATAACTATTAATTTCATTTTCATCTCATGATTTTCTCTTATGTCATTGTTATCAAGAGGTGACTTAGCACTCAACTACGCGAATTCAATCAGTCTTACCTTAGACAAGAATCTCTCCTGTAAGTGAGCGATTTACGAAGATCGTGAATACTCCCGCACCATGAAGTGTGAATATGTTTTGTTGTTTCAACTCGTAATTGGAATAATGTTATCATCTTTGAGTGTTAGTGTAAGTCTTTAGAGTAACTGGGAGTAGAATTTCTTTTTATGGGAGAAGATTTAACTGAGAAGGCTTCTTTCTACAACTTTTGCAAAATGACGTCCTTCGCTCTAACTCTCTGACCACCTAGAACAGCTTCTAGCATCAAGAAATAAAAACCTGCAGAGATATCTAACTTAATGAAAATATCCATCACATCACGGGGATTAATAAGGCTCCTTCTCTCTAACACGCCTCCTCATTTGGACGTCATATTTTGAATATGCCCTTTCCCCTCCCCTGCCCGATAAACCTTTTTGTCTCCCCCGATTTTTTTAATAACTAAATAGGACCTCCCCCCCTCCCCCCATCAATACCTTAAGTTCTGACACTGCCGTCCTCCGTTATCATGATTTAACAACAGAGTATATTGCGAAATCATAGAGAACTAAAGTTGTTCAAAATTAAATAGCGCAGTGTTCATGCTTTTCAGTAACTAAAATGAACCTTAAACAGCACAAAATCAAGACACCTACAGTCAACTCTCGCCTTGCGGACACCTGGCTATTGCGGAAGCCCCGATAATACGGACAGAACTGCTAATCATCCGGAAAAAAAAATGTATTTAAAAACGTTTGACTGAAATAAATTCGCGCTATTACGGACTGTGTAATAATTAATTGGGAAACCCGACGGGAAAAGGGGGCGTGGGGGAAATTCACAACTTGAGAAGTTGGGGGGGATGTAAATTTAATTTATACAGGGAAATTACCTTTTATCACTCTTTTTCACTAACTGGAAAAGCGGCAGAAGGGCTTTTGGAGTTCAAATATTTATACTTGCTTACTTGCTTAATCTATTATATTTGTCATTTTCCCTCTGTTTCATTTAGGCTGTGGATTTCGTTCCCGACTCGGAATGTCCCAGTATTTTTGTAAATCCTTTATTTATCAAATGGTAGTAATTCAGTAAACTGGGACGACATCCACCATAGCTGATAACTGTTACCAATATCGTTACAAGCTGCTTGACGAAGCAGAAAGGCCCTGATCAAATGAGAAAGGTATGACCTCAGGGCGGTACGTTACAGACCGGTCAAAGTAGGTTTGCTGTTGTTTACCATGGAAAAAAAAGGGAAGGGGGGTCTTTCCTGTGGAAAATTTCCAGAAGAAACGAAATTTTATTTTGTATTTTAAAAAGGGTAGTCCCCTTTTCCGGTTAGAACGTTCCACTTACGTCTGTAAGTATGTAGGGTTTTCATGAGACCAGCACGTTTTCAAATCCACCCACCCCCCTCCCCACCCACCAAATCGTTACGATTTCAGACCAACATAAGATGTTTGTCATGTACCCAAATGTTAAATAGCTAACGCATCGTTGCCCTTTACCATCGTGTATTCCTTTAAACTAAAGATGGAATCAGCCGAAAGCGAACAAAAAGACAAAACAAAACAAAACAAAAATAACGAACAGAACTAATGAATAAGAGGAACAAGAAATATTAATAACTGGCTTCTCAGACGAAGGAAACATGGTACCCGTGAGGAAAAAGAAGGTTAAGGCAGACAAAAAAAGAGAAGGGGAATGTTTTCTGAGCGATTTTATGTAAACAGAAGTTACTTTGTAAGGAGACCAATCCCAAGTCGTACCAGTCTGAGTCATTCGTGTGGATTCAGCTCCCGAGTGAGTCACACCACTCTGAAATGATTTTTCCGACTGATTTCATGAAACAGTAGCAAGTATTGGCATGGAGACCGATTCGAAATCGAGGGAGTCTAAGTTAGTATACTTTACCGGTTTGAATTCATGTAGTAAAGCCGTAATCATGTTTGCAATTCTGTGGTTAACGAAGAAAGCTTCCATTGTTTGTTATTCATTCTAATCCTGGCAACTTGCTTGAAATGGAGAACAAAATGCTTACGGTATAACATCAACTGAACGGCTCTGTCATTCCCGTTTTTATCTTTTTTTTTTTTTTGGGGGGGGGGGGGGGAGCTTTTGCAAAAAGAATTCCGTTGCCCGCATTTCTGTTTTATTTTGAGCCTTGATTTATGTAACTTCTTAAGAACTATGAGAGCAAAATAATAAACACTTTTACGTTTAACAACACGTTGTTTATTTCTTTCATTGCGATGAAACGATATAACGATATATAGTTATCCCTTACTATCTTAACTTATTGACAGTTTTTTTTTACCTCAACAAGAAAAAAAAATTCGGTCATGTCCAGGCTTCACATTTAAATTTTGGGTTTGGTGTTTCACATCGATTAATTTGTGCTAAAGGTCTTGATAGCAGTAAACAAGTAATAAGTAAAATTTTGTTAATTTTTTCGTAACTGGCAATGACTGTAGTAACGGCCGAAAGATGTTGTACTTTTATGGAGGGGAATATTGGACAAAAATGTGATTGGATCGTACCGTATTGCTTTGTATTCGGTGATGCCATGAATCTACCAGTACGGTACTATGTCGTACCCGGTAGGATGTTATATCGAAACAGCGATGGTATTATATCGTACCCAGTAACACAATTAATCCTTCGACATGCTATTATATCGTACCCGATGATGATATGTCGTACCCAGTGATGCTATATCGTACCCTTATGTCGTACCCGGTGATGCAATGTCGTACCCGGTGATTCAATGTCGTACCCGGTGATTCAATGTCGTATCCAGTTGTGATGCACCATCGTAGATACCGGCAAACATTATGGTCAGCGGGTTTATTTTGCTTAGAAAGATCACGTGATATTTTCGCAGGCGGCCATATTTTTTTCTAATTTTGGCGAGAAGTCGGTAGAACAAGCAAATTTTGATTTATCACCAAAATATGGAAGGTCAACATCAGTCACCCTTTCAGCTGGTTAGCGTAAACATCGGAGCAGTGTTGAGTGATGTTATAAATAAGTTAGAAAGTGCAGAGTATAGCAACAACATCGACTTTGCAAGAAACAAGATTGACTGGGTTTGCGCTCTGCTGTTGAGGGTAGGGGGAGCTTTAGAAGACTCACTTCTTAGGAGTTTGCTTGAAGCAGCACGAATGCTATCGACAATTGACAAAGATAGCAACGATGGTTTAACAGACTCACCTCCAGCGGTAAAAACAGGTTGCAAGGGAAGACCAAGATTCGATATTCCCAGTGAATGGCTGGAGTATTTACTTCAGAATGGGTTCAAGGTAACTGATATAGCTGAAATGCTCTGTGTAAGTGTGAAAACAGCTTATAGAAGGCTTGAAGAAAATGGGATGTCTGTTCGTAATACATATGCTAGTATTACAGATGAAGAGTTGGATGATATTATCAAAAGTGTCTTGCATGATTTTCCTAATTCTGGCTACAAAAGCATGCGAGGTCAATCTTTAAGTCGGATATTAAACGTATTCGCAACCAAGCAGAACAAGGCATCATAAGAGCTCTGACTAGCTTTCTCGAACGTCAAATTCAACTGGCCCGAGTTGTTCAAAGGCTGGATAACTTTATCCGCTGGATAAGGCACTCTTCAGCGTCAAAAATATACTTCACGTTAAATGTTGTCCAAGGTTTTCGTACTCTCCCCAATTAAGCTGAGGTCAGAGTGTTCATATTCGCTTTTGCACGAGGAAATACTGAAATCTTTGCACAGATTGAAACTGTCGGATTGTGACTTATCCGCTGGATAAAGTTATCCGGCATTTGGACAACTGGGGCCTGAAGCATAGAATCGCTTTACAGTCAACCCAGGCCACGCGTGAACAGTATTTCCAAGAATGAAATGAACATTCGAATTTCTCTTTGTAATGTCCGCGTTTGAATGGAATGTTGGACATTTCTCTGGAAATCGTTCCCTAAAAAGACGCATTAACTGAAAAAAAGATTCAAAATACTTGGGAAACAATTGTTATTCTTGAAATGTTCAATTTTGCAATGTAAAGAAAAATTCTTAGCTTTAAACCGTCAATAAGCTAGGGAAATTTATACGACTCTGAAATCTCGTTGGCGATTTTCAAAACTGACATGTAAATTTCAAAACTCCGTTCAAATTTCGAAAATATCGTTCATGCGTGACCTGGGTTGACTGTAAAGCGTCAGAAACGGCCCATAGCTCTAAGAGACACGAAAGTGGTCCACCGTACGGTCAGTATAAAATGCAGACTGCAGATTGCAGACTGGGTATAAAATGCAGACTAGGTATAAAATGCAGACTGCAGACTACAGACTGGGTATAAAATGCAGACTGAGACCAAAACCACCTCTTCGTCAAATACAGGATACATTTTGAATTTTTTCAACTTAACTTACGCTAGTGTCATACAATCGTCTTTCGAGATCATTTCCCATGAAATTGACGTTATGATATTCTTTTCGAAAAGCGTCAACCTTGAAATAAACAACCCCAAAGAATGACGTAATCAATAACGCGGACACATGACCTTTACTTCGCACGTGGTTGACCTTTTCATCGCTTTGCGTCAACATGACATTGGCGACATCGGTAAGTGGCAGTCAGGGTGGCAGTAAAATAACGTTTTTTGAATAAAATATGTGTTCATGTATTGCTAGAATACAATTTGTCTTTGACAAACTTCGTTAATATTTAAACAAACTAGTTAAAATCTGTCGATGTCAAATTGCTTGCCCCCTCGGAAATCAAGTCTGTTTCCCTCATTATAATAATTATGAAAACCGTCATGGGCGTAATTGTTTACGAACTAATGCAAAGCGATTTTAAAAGCTCGATTCTTCTTTGTGAAGAAAGGGCCTCAGGAAATGAAAGCTACCAAATTGAGATAAAGAGAACAAACTGTTGAGAAATGGGTCAAAAATATTAGGTCATTTTTGTGGGAGATGATCTCGGAAATGTGATTGCGTGACACTAGGTTAAGTTGAAAAAATTCAAAATGTATCCTGTATTTGACGAAGAGGCGGTTTTGGTCTCAGTCTGCATTTTATACCCAGTCTATAGTCTGCAGTCTGCATTTTATACTGACCGGTCCACCGTAATACTGATGGAAATAAGAACAGATCAGAAATAGCCAGTCGGCGAACAGTGATACCAATGTAACAACAAACAATGTAACTAAGATAGCCGAGAACATCCAGAAGAAGTTCAAAGAATTCAACAATCAGCTGTCAAAATTTCAGGAGAATATAGAACTCACAAGCGACCAAGTAAACCTCGTGGCGAAACGACTTAAATTCATTCCAACATCCGTGACAAATGATAATCTAATTAGACGCCAACTCTTGCAAGACTTAAATGACTTTGCAAGAAGAATGCGCCTCCAATACGTATTCCACGGGAAAAACGAAGAACCTCATCCTTTCCACGTTAAGTCTAACTGGGAACCACCAGTACAACCATCGGTTGCTTTGGAGAGTTATCTTGAAAGGGTTACATTTCAACTAGCGAAAGCAGTCGCTTTCGCCAATATTTTTATGGGCAAAGTCGAAACAGAACTCCTTAACCGAAGCGCATTCAAACCGGTCGTTTGGAAACGATATATTGGCGATATGTTCTCCCTCTGGGATATCAGCAGAGAGGAGTTATATCAGTTCATTGAACAAGCCAACAATCACCACCCCCGGGGAGGGTACTCCCCTATATAAGGTATATAGGTATGTGCCGCCCCAAAGGGTATGGTTTTTGAGCCGTTTTGGTCTGAAAACGGGTATAGATTTTGACAATTACGGTCTGAAATCGGGTCGGGTTTTTGGGGCCGGGAACATTTACGAAAGCTTACAAACATATTTTTCTTCTCAGTACGTAACTGGAACGACTAACTGATAGCGAGAAAAAGAAATACATAAACTGTGTCATTCCAGCTTACTTATACTCCTTGCGTCAACTTCCGTTCGGCACTGATGCATAATTATTGCTTAATCACCGTAAAGCCATGTCTGAAAACGGGTATGAATTTTAGAGGTCAGGTCTGAAAACGGGTGTGGAAAATGGCATATTTAGGTCTGAAATAAGGTCGGGATTTGAAGACCCGGGCGGCACACCCCCACCAAGAATTCCGAGGAGTACCCCCCCCCCCCCCCCCCCCCGGGTCACCACCCTACCATCAAATTCACGGCTGAAATTTCTGAAATTACATTCCTGGGCACTGTGGTTTATAAAGGCAACAGATTCATTACCGAATCAGTGCTCGATGTACGCACTCACTACAAAGCTACTGAGACATTCCAGTACACACATTTCTCCTCGTGTCACCCACCAGGAGTAAAAAGAGGTTTCATCGAAGGAGAGGCCCTCAGACTTCTCCGGACAAACCCAACGAAAGCAACATTTGAAGAAAAAAATCAAACATTTCGAATCACGAGTTATCGAGAGGGGATATCCAAAAAATCTAGTGCAGAGAACTCTCTCAGAAGTGATTTTCAGTTGAGAATAGAAAACAGGCCCTTCAACAAAAACCTCGCACAAACAAGAGAATCTTGCCCAGTTTGTCACGCAATACCACCCATCAGTTACTAAGTTGAAACAAATACTAATGGCAAACTGGCATTTAATAGAACGATAACCATTGCTCAGAGAAATTTACAAGGAACCTCCTCTAATTTCATACAAAAGAGGTAGGTCTCTCAAGGATACACTCGTGAGAGCAAAACTCTAAAAACGGTTAAAACACGCACGTGAGAGTAGCGCAGGCCTGTCACTATTTATAAAATATTGTTCATGTTCGCCGCTGGTGGATCCAGTCACCAAGTTTTCTAGTTCTTGTAATGCATTCCTGGCATTTCGCAAAATTTCCGTCGTTCTGGAGAGAACATTTTTCTCGGAAGTTTGCTCCGACATTTTTCAAAAGCTCTGACAAAACTATGGAGGAGCAGACGACGCGAAGAGCCAGTCGTATCACGTGACGTCAACTTCCCGCCTTTTCTCGTAAACAAAAAAACCCGCTGACAATGCTGTTCGCCCGCATCCAGACGTTTTACGATATGGCATCACCGGGTACGACATTGAATCACCGGGTACGACATTGCATCACCAGGTACGACATTGCATCACCAGGTACGACATAAGGGTACGATATAGCATCACTGGGTACGACATATCATCATCGGGTACGATATAATAGCATGTCGAAGGATTATTGTGTTACTAGGTACGATATAATACCATCACTGTTTCGATATAACATCCTACCGGGTACGACATAGTACCGTACTGGTAGATTCATGGCATCACCAAATACAAAGCAATACGGTACGATCCAATCACATTTTTGTCCAATATTCCCCTCCATATACTTTTCTTCCAAATGATTTACAGTCAATCCAGGTCACGCGTGAACAGTATTTCCAAGAATGAAATGAACATTCGAATTTCTCTTTGTAATGTCCGACGTGTGAATGGAATGTTGGTCATTTCTCTGGAAATCGTTCCAAAAAAAGACGCATTAACTGAAAAAAGGATTCTGAAATTCATAGCCTTATACTGTCAATAAGCTAGGGAAATTTTTACGGGAACTCTGAAATCTCGTTGGCGATTTTCAAAACGGACATGTAAATTTCAAAATCCGTTCAGATTTCAAAAATATCGTTCACGCGTGACCTGGGTTGACTGTAATTGCCTCCACATCTGGGAACACGTACTACCATCAGTGATATGTGAGCTTGATCAGATGCATATCAGCTATCAAACTTCTCAAAGCAATGGTATTTTCCTAGTTCATGAAAGGGTTAAAACTACAAAAACGCTGAGAGACAACACTGCAACTATTCCACGTGGGCTTTGGTACGTTGTTATACCATGATATTATTTGCAGTTGAAATAATAAGCTCTTTGTTAGCTTCAAGCTCAAGGCACCGAAAAGAAAAAAAAACTATTCAGTAGGTTGCCTTAGCTGGTCTTATAGTAGTTTCCACTTAAAAACCGACCTTAAAAGTGCAAAGATACCTATAGCGCAAGCAAATTATTTTCAATCAAAATTCCAGTATTAGATTTTCTTGGCTCTCGGCCTTCTTGGGGGTTGAAGTATTATAGTTAAAGTAACCTATTTTTACACTCTTGGACACAACTAAACTCTGTGATCATCTATTAAATGTAATAACCGGGAGTGTGTTTTTTTTTTACGTATTTTAGACTTGAATAATTTGCTGAAAGCAAATTAATTAAATTAGAAAAATGTTACTGTACTGATCGGTCCCATGATAAGAAAAAAAAAACGTACTTATGGTCTTGATTAGTTAAAAAAAAATCATCCTAATATATAAAAACAAAACGTAAACTGTAGGGTTTGCTGAAAATAGAACAGCCCCAATTTTTCTCTAGTCACTACCACAGAAGCCGAGCTGGCAGTAAGGTGTGCCACTGAGGTAATAAACGTAGAAAGAACCGCAGTTCCTCACTTGGATGGGAGTTGAATAGGAGCAGCATCCACCAGTCCAGTGAAAACACACCGTTCTGTTAACTTGACCATCAGCAACATTAGGGTGCCCTCCTGTTAACCATCCTGTTGCAAAAGTGTGACACCTATCAGTGGGTGGGCATGAAGAAGCCATTCGTTTTCCTGCAGCTCCCTCAAACCGATACCACCCAGACAGTCCAGCGTCACAATAAGGGTGCAATGATGAAGTGATGTAAGTTATCTTTCTGTCACCACTGTTCAAACTGTAATAGTTCTGGCATTCTGAAGAGAAACAGTGACAAAAGTAATACAGCGATAATCATCGCAAATCAGACTAAAGCAAGTTTCAATAGACCATTTCCGAGTTGCTTTGAAACTCAGCATGAAAGCGAGGCTAAGCGTGAAGTTTTAAAGTTTTTGTTATGAAAATTAGTTTTCATTCATAGGCAAAGAAACTAATTCTCATATGAAAAGTTTTACACTTAGCCTCGCTTTCATAGTTAGGTTCATAGCAACTCGGAAATGACCTATTCGCTGTCTTATCCCAGATCCTTATTTCTAAGCATTAAAATTATTATGATTATTATAGTCATAATTTAAAATAATTTCAACAACATCATTCCAGCTCGTAATGCATTACGCTGCTAGGGAATACAGGGGCGTAGCTACCATACACGCACATCCGCACGCACGTACACTTGATAGCCTACAAACTGAAAATTAAGATAACGTACAATAAATAAGACAAAATAAGAAATAAATCTTGAGATTAAAAAAAAATGTTTCACTGCAGTTTGCTGAATCTAGCAAGACAAAGTTTTCAATCCTGGGTTTTCAAATAGTAATATGTGGCCAATCCTTAAGCCTGGTTTTCACTGGGGACGTAAGCACAGGGGCAAGCACAAGAAAATGAGAATATTATCCTTGTGTCTGTGCTAGCGCTTGTGCTTATGCTTGCGTCGAGGTCGTTTTCACGGTGAAATAAGCATTCTTATGCTTGCGCTTGCACTTGCGTCCGTGCTTGCATCGCTATAGCCTGCGTAGCAGTCCTTTCCGTTTCCTTCAAGCCAAGCGGAGTAAGCGCGCGAGGGCATTGCGAAAAAAGGAGCAAAAAAGTAGGAGCGGAGGGGTGGGGGAGGGGGGAGAGAGAACGCCTACCGCTGAGCCCAGACATTTTAACAAACGCCTCCAAATGGCTTCGCTCCCTCGGGGCCTACACTGGCACGTCAAATGTCACATGAGAACCAATCATTTTTAACTTCTGGTAAATCTCAGCGACAATAGAATCGCAGCGGGTGACTTGTTTACTTCAAGTTGCAGTATTTTTGATGATTTCCTCTCGAACAAAGCGTAGATAAAAATACCCAAGACAAATTTTACTAATGTTTTAAAATATCAACTCATTTGCTTACAGCTGGAATTACAGACAGAATGAGCTTGTCCCACATGGCTAAATACCTCCTTGCGTTTCCAGGATAAAATTGTATTTCGCGTAGCGTGAAATACAAAGTCGTTCTAAATATATATTAAAAACGTCCTTTTCAGACCGTGGTTACAACTGGTCAATCTTTTTATGATTACAGGGTTGCGATACAAATTTCTTTGTTCGTATGCGAAACAAACATTTAGACCAGCCAATTTTGCTTCCGTGTCTTTGTCGTGTCTTTGAAACCGCCGACAGCCAGAACAAATTTTCTTAAATTTGTAAAACTTCCGGCGGGATTTCGAAAAACGAATGACACCATGTTTGTTGAGACGACAATACCTACCAACAAACCAAAGCATCATTTTGAGCGAGACCGAGGATTCCTAATTTTGCTTGATATTAATGGACATTCGCTCTTAAAGCAGTCCTTTGCTCCGGTTTCAACTAAAGTTACGTATCTCCCTGCGAAAGTAGTTTAGTCGTTTTCAAAGCAAAGCAAGGTCGAAATCGAAAGGACACTCGAGAGAGTTCTTTTTTCCGCCTGGGCCAGTATTTTCATCTTTGATAAACGGTTAACCGGATGTCGTTTTGGTCTACGAGTTTGATTGATAGACGATTGACCAGTGGTAATACGTCATTGCCTCCCGTTCGCTGACGAACGGCGTTCGGTGCCTGGGCTCAGCGGCAGGCGTCCCCTTTTCCTTTCCCTTAAACCTCTTGTGAACAAGTTATAGAACTCAGTGTTACATTCTTCATTTGCCTTTAGTTATCACTTAAAAATGAACTAAGACTTCTGGGGTACTACCTATTGCACATCATGTTCTTTTTGCTTAGTAGCATCCAGAGTGTCAATCATGTGTACCTTTGTTAAAAAATTAGAGGATGCGTTCAAAATACAACTAGCAAAGTACACGAATTTTTCAAGAGGAAGGCTCTCGCCCGTTTTTGTAAGAAATAATATAAATGGAGCACAACAAAGTACTTTCTCTCCACTGCACATTCAGATTATCCCAAACCATCTTTATGCTTCGCTAAATTGCAGCCAAAAAAAGGACGATAATTATCACAAGAGAATAGTGCAAATGAGCTTAAAGGAGTTGAAAATATGGGGCAACTGTTATAGCCCTGCTTGTCTAAATCCCAGTTGTTTTTCAAGCAATGAAAGTAAAGGTTACTAGACGGCTGAAAGCCTGAAGTAAGCCATTTTGTTTTCAGGATATGATGAATGAAAGGAACTTGCAAGCGATTTGTTTTAAGGCACTCATTAAGAACACGATTTCTTGCCTAAAAATGCACTGTCTCTAGTGTATTTGAATGCTACATTTTATTTTGAGATGATTAATATCATATAAAGGAGAATATCAACCCGTTCTGTACAATTCGACTGATACACTTGTAATAATTATTACAAGTGTATCAGCCGAATTGCAAAGAACGGGTTAATATTGTTGTCTGCGTGATTAATCATGTCGCAATAAACTGTAGCAATCAAATGAACAGGAGACATTGGGCGCTTTCCATTCGACCAAAAATTCCGGAATGAAATTTCGAGTATTCCATGTGACGAATGGAACAGTATTTTCCGGTTGGTTTGAACCAAGCCGTCCCAGTCCATCACGTACCAATTTTCGCGCGAAAATACCAAATAAACAGGGGAATCAAAAAAATGGCGGACTCTTTGTCTATTTTACTTGCTTTTAGAGTTGCTCGACGACTATGGAGTTGAAATGAGCGAAGTATTGGACGAGGACGACGGCATAACGCTGTTCAGTGTGGGTAGCTCCTAATTGCGTAGGAATTTAAACCGAGTCCGCGGCTACTTTGTACTTTGAGGGCACGATACCTCTCTATTTTCCTGACGAGTTTCAGACATTGCTCGTAGCTTATATGCATTTTCACACTACTTACGAAAGTTTGCCGTGGCTCCGGTGCAAAAGTGGTGCAAAAGAACATTCAAGTCATCTGTCGCATAATAACAAACGGAACACTGATATTGAGCAGAAGAATTGGAAGCCATGTTGAGTTCGATTTCCGGACTCTGAGAAACTGGGCGCGAGCAGGAATGGTCGAATGGAACGGAATTTTCCGGTTATTCCGATTTTCCGGAATTTTAGGCCAACCTCGCGAGGTACACCCAAAATTTCGGAATGAAATTCCGGAAAATGTCTGTTCCATTCGCTCCCAAACCCGGAATTTCCGGAATTTTTGGTCGAATGGAAAGCGCCCATTGCCTTCATAATGTGAATTTTTTTCAAGCAAGAAATTGTGTTCTTAATGAGGTCCTTCAAACAAAACCCTAGTAATTTACTTTCATTCATCATAGCCTGAAATAACTGGCTAAGTTTAGCCTTTCAGTCCGCCTAGTAAGGTCAGATTCATTCCTTGAAAAACAACCGTGATTTAGACAAGCAGGGCTATAAAAGTTTTCTCATGTTTTCAACTTCTTTGAGCTCATTTGGATTATACTCTTGTAATAATTATTACAAGTGTATCAGCCGAATTGCAAAGAACGGGTTGATATTCTTGTCTGCGTGATTAATCATGTCGCAATAAACTGTAGCAATCAAATGAACAGGAGACATTGCCTTCATAATGTGAATTATTAAGCAAGAAATCGTGTTCTTAAAGGGACACAGTCACCTTTGTGACCGCGCTGACCTGGACGCTAGTTTTTGTCAATTTTGAAAAGCGTCCACCTCAACCCGAAATCAAAAGTACGCGTCGGCATCTAGAAATCCGCTTCAACCTTCCCAGTGTTTTATTGCATTTTCAATCTTTTACTGGAAACCTGTTTCTGAGTATGCTTTTGCTCATCCTATGATATTATTTTATCATATTTGGCTAAAAACAGTATGGATCGCGTCTCCAACGGAACATGAAAAGAAGAGGTGGGAAACGTGAAGGCGCCGGGCAGGAGAAATCGCCTGCGTTGACTAAAATAACGAGAGAAATCAATCGAAAACATTGGAGAACAAATCACCATTATATATATATATATATTTGGAAAATTAAATTTTCTCATCCTGGCGAAAGGTTCGTCCGGTGGGGATCTTCGTAAACGATTCGAACTACGCGCCATGGCTGCTTGGTTTGGAGCTCAGACGAAGACAAGCTTCGGTACACAGTCGATTATCTCCTCGACAAGGAAAACCTCCAGTAGAACCTTGTTTTCTACGATCAAGCAACCGTTCTTGCAACGACATGGGTTTGGTACCTAAATTTAGATAACGGAGAAGTTGTAGAAATGAAATTATAAAAGCAAAATATGTGATTGAAAGCAGAAATAAAGCTTACCGGTAGTTTCGCTACAAAGTCGTTTCGCTACACTGCAGCTCAGTCGATTCGCTACGTTTTAAATTGACATATTCTCTAATATTTGAACTCAATTTTCTTCTCATGAAACACTGTGAAACGTAGAAACATATTTTTCACACGACCGGATACCGAAATAAACGAGTAAATGATTCTTCGACTTCAGAGGTATTCGTTGACGTTTGACTTTCCCTGGACAAGTCAGTCAGTAAATTCTTCATGGTATCAAGAAAATGAGTGTTCTAAAATGACATTAGGTCTATAATGGTCTATAATCACTATAATAATATTGACTGGCGAATACTTCGATTCGACAAGGTTTGTTTACATTTTTCAAAGGATGCACTTCTAAGCGCGAGACTTGTGATGAAGTGTGATATGCAAATCAGCTAAGAAATGGTATCCAATGCGCATGTGCACCAGGTGACTGTGTCCCTTTAATGAGGTCCTTCAAACAAAACCCTTGTAATTTACTTTCATTCATCATAGCCTGAAATAACTGGCTAAGTTTAGGCTTTCAGTCCGCCTAGTAAGATCAGATTCATTGTTTGAAAAACAACCGTGATTTAGACAAGCAGGGCTATAAAAGTTTTCTCATGTTTTCAACTTCTTTGAGCTCATTTGGATTATACCCTTGTAATATATACCTGGATTTTTGAAAACATGGCTCCAGAAATATTGCCTTGTGTTAGTTTATCCTGTGAGATTTTATTTATTTATTTATTGTTTTTTTTTTTTCATTGTTCTTTTGATTCTAAGTCAATAAGAAGAATGTATAAAGGGTAATTAGCAGATATTTATAAAATCAAAATATCCCCCCTCCTTCCCTCCCTCCCTCCCTGTTTTGTTAACCTAGCGCCACTCTCTCTCAAACGTCTTTTAACGGCACAACGATTTGGCTTTGAATTCGACGCGCGCTCAGATTTCAGAAGTAAGTCATTAGACCTAGCGTTTTGTTTGGCTTCCTGAAGCAAAGTTTTCCTGAGGACATCATTAAGTCTAGTGAGGGAAGAAGTCTTCCGAGTGCAGCGTCCTGCCTCGTCTAATATGCTCCCTATTTAGTTCTCTTTTGAGCTGAACGGGTAACTTTCAGTTACTTGGGCGTAAACTGTAAAGGATAGCATATTGTGTGCTTTGCTTGAGGAGGTGACAGTCTTTGGCTATAAAAAGTAGGTCTTAGGAATGATTTCTATTCGGACAACGTGAAATTTCCGCGAAGTAAAGTAAACTTCACAGCTAAATCAATAAAAAGCGCGTTTCAATTTTTCTTTTTAAAGAGTCAAATTTCAATTCACAATTGAATTGTAACGCGATTTTTTGAATGAAATCTTTTAGAATTTGCATTTTTTACCAAGTTCCTTTCTCCTTTGACCCCATACCCCCTCCACACCCCCCAAAAACTAAATAAAAAAGAATAATAGCAAAAATAGGAGAACAAACCAAAAAGAAAAGAAAAAGAATCGACCTATAATTGTTAAGTGCTTTCCAGTAAGCTGAAAATGCGACGTTCCATGGTTGTAGAGACATACGATTTCGTACACTTTCCTTAGAATTTAAAGCCTTGTCACCATAAACCTGGTATTTCTTATTTTGTATTGATTTGTTCTTGTTTACTTCATTGTCACAACGTATATTATATGGTCTGACATTAATATTCGTCATCATTAACTTATCGACTTGCAGGAGAATCATAACGCCACACGCTTAATACACCGTAGCACGTACGTTTGCCAGACATAACGGAGCTGAAATCAAAAAGGAATAATTACCTGACACAAGATTGCACGGAGTCCTTCCATCTCCAGTGTAAGGATGATCACAAGAACAATTGTACGATCCTACAGTGTTTGTACAAGTACCTCGGGAACTACGACAGCTGTGCAAGCCACTAGCACACTCGTCGATATCTGTAAGAAAATATCACTAATAAACGGCGTCGTGTTTTTTTTTTTATGCAGGCTTGCTTAAGGCCCTTTTGTCGTCAACTTCTCGTCTTGAAAAAGTCTAACTTGTCTTTAATTAATTTTCCAATACTGATATCCTGGAAGCTTAGAAATGTTGGGTTACTGGAAATGTAAATAATACTCCCCATCCAATAAAAAATACTATAAATAACTCACCAGTACATGTTTTTCCATCGCCCGAATACCCAGAATTACATGTACACGTGTACGACCCGTCGGTATTATTGCACATAGCGTTAACATCACAGTTGTGAGAGTTGGTAGAACACTCGTCTGTATCTACGAAAGTGTAATGGGAGAAAGAGAGAAAATATCAGTGCTTAATCATGGATGTATTTGGAATCAGCCTTGAGATGCAATCTTGCATCTCTTTATGATATGGTTCTAAAATCCCTCTGTCCCTTCTTGTCTTGTATTGTCTCATTATAGCGGCTACTGTTGGCCCCGTCGCCTTTTGTGTTCGTTGTTCTTGTTACTGCAACACTACGTGATGTACAAAAGGTTGTTGATTTTTAAAATGATCCCTGTTAAATTCAAGGTTTTCTGAGCTAATAAAACATTTGTTACTGTACATTGTTTTTATGCAGCCTATTGTCTTCAGGCTATTTTAGTAGATTATTTCCTGCTTTCCGAAGATATAATTGACAGTTTACTATGGGAAGGATTTCCAATCCTTTAACCTTGGCCAAGACCTCCCTGAAGGTTAAGGTTAGGAAGGGCAATTTTATAATTAATTACCCTTTAAACTGATTGTAGTAGCCCCAGCTGTGCTTCGGTGATCAGATAAACACATTTTATTTGATTGTTTCAATATACAGAATTGAACGAGACAAAATCTGCAACTTCGCAATATTGGCAAGATAATCCGATTCTTAACAATAATCAAACTTTCTCCTTGACTAGTTTCCATCTGACACCTGTATTAAAAGTTAACGGGGCTCGCAGCAGTTTTTCTGGACTTAGGATGGAAGTTTTGAAATTACAAACTCGCATAACTTCGATCTCCTTCATACTACAGATGTAAAATTTACACAAATATATACTCCTGATTCTCGAGTCTTCCGTTGTAAATTTTATGTTTTGCACGACTTCACGTTATGACCAATATTCAAGGCACGTGCATAGCAGTGAAAAAAGACCCGGACAAACGAAAAGAGAATCATTTCGAGATAACTGACAATGTTTAATATCGTTGCTATAGTTATAGGTGTTGCTTGGAAACCGATGAAAAAAATAACTTGGATCATATCTTGAAACAATAAAGTAGTATGAAGGAGATCGAAGTTTATCTTCTATGCGAAATTTCAAAACTTCCACTCTAAGTCCAGAAAAACTGCTGCCGACTTCACGTTATGGCAAATATTCAAAGCACGTGCATAGCAGTGAGAAAAGACCCGGATAAACGAAAAGAGAATCATTTCGAGATAACTGACAATGTTTAATATCGTTGCTATAGTTATAGGTGTAGTATGAAGGAGATCGAAGTTTATCTTCTATGCGAAATTGTAATTTCAAAACTTCCACTCTAAGTCCAGAAAAACGGCTGCCAGCCTAATTAATTTTTAGCTTGTATTCCTAAATATCATTTTCGCACCCGTTAAGATAGTTTCAGTCCGTCTTTTGGAGTAAGCCACAAATGAATTAAAAAAAAAAAAGACACTTACTGGTACATATTTGTCCATCGCCCGAATATCCAGAATAACATACACATCTGTAGGATCCGTCGGTATTTCTACACGAAGCATTCGCACCGCAGCTGTAAGCGTTGCTGAAACACTCGTCTATATCTACGAAAGTGTAATGAGAGCAAACTTTCCATATAGAAAACTATCGTATGTTGCATCAGCCAAGTTCTTTTATTTTTATACCAGAAAGCTTTTAAAAGCCCTCGGTTTTGCTCTCCTTTCTTTCTCTCTCTTTTTCTTTCTTCTTCTTCTTCTTCTTCTTTTTTTTTGTTTTTTTTGTTTTTTTTTGTTGCGCTTGCTGTTACAGTAAGGCGACAAATTAAGACACCCAGCACAAACAACAAAAAACAAAAACAAAAAAACTGCTTTAAGTTCTGGTGATCCAACTGTTACTTTTAAACAACATGATCTGATATACAATTTACTGTATTAAATAATTAATATACTACAATCTAATATTACAATAATGTGCTTTCTAACTATGTAACTTCCGCGCTATTACCGCACATCGTTTTTTTTTATATGATTTTCCTCGTGCTCGCCATCATAACTTAGTTACCATTATCCTCAGTCCTGTCTTCGTTATTTAAGCGTCGTTTTCATCGCCTCGGTAAAAGTGTTATCAGCATTATCATTTCCATGCAGACGAGAACAAGAATTGTATTTCATACTGAGTGATTTGAGTAAACAGTATTAATGTATTACCATTGCAAATCTTGCCATTTCCCGTATATCCCGATTTACAGACACAGGTGTATGAGCCCTCGGTGTTTTGACAAGCAGCATTGGGGTCACAGTCAAATGAGTTTGTAGTACATTCATCAAGGTCTGGAAAGATACAACACAGACATTAAGCCCAATTCGACTGTTGACGTTTAATTTTTTTTTTCTAATATTTGTGCAAGCGACAGGAAATCTCTCGATTTTTTCAAAATTTACAAGGAAATAAAATTAGCATGGCAGGCCAGGCACCAATGATTTTTCTTGTCATGGTAACCAATTTTGATCACTGAATTTAATGTTACCAGTGTCAAACAATTTAACAAAAGGCATGTTTTCGGGAAATTAATAGTAAAATATGGACTTTCGTACAGTAAATTTCATGTTCTTGTATTATGTTTGTGGTTTTGTCTTTTTTTCTATTCGTCCGTTTTTAAGGTTTTCCTAACACTAAGAAAACTAATATGGTCAACAGTTTGAAAACGTGACATAGTTGTTGCGTCATATGACATGGTTACGTCCATTGCGTATATCAAAGTGACATCTGCACGTACCGTCTATCCTGGATATAAATAAAAAGCCTCCATCTCACTTTGTTGTAGTTTTTATACTTGCGTAAAAATTTCTTTCAAATTAAAACGACCGGATGTTGATCCAACTTCCGACCAAAGCGCGCGAAACTTAATGATCACATGACACGCGCAGCTCTATGGAAACGGAGTTGAATGAAAAATCGAGAGCGAAGAAGATCTGACACAGTCGGATATCTCAAATTCATGCAACGTTTAAATGTACGAGTTACCAGCAAGTGCTTTTGAAGTTCCAGCTCATCGACAAGCGTAATAGTTGAGCACATTTGAGCAAATGTGCGGGCGAAGGAAGGGATCAAGGACAGCCTTTTTTTTTTTTACGCTGAACTGAGTTCCTCGCAGACGTTTTAAAACACTTAAGGCAAGTCAAAGTGTACGAGGTAAAACCTCACTAAGACAAGCATCCAGTGCAAGGTTTTAAACTTCAAACTTATCGAGAAGCGTAAGAGCTATGCACTTTTGTGCAAATGTTCTGCTGAGTAGTGCCGAGCGACGGAAACGAACATTATGGCCGCCGCTCGTACGGATTTCAAAGATAGGCTTTTGTAACTGGAGTCCTCGTAAATGCGTAGAAACATAAAGGCAGGTATATATTAAGCTCTTCTTGAGAAATTTGTTCGATCGATCTTAACCTTTTACCGCCAGGATTAGCAAACCATCCTGAAATTTTTGAAGGTAACCGGTTGTTATTGTTGTTGTTCCTAAGGTTATGTGATCTAAATCGTAAAATCGTGCAATTTTTCTGATTTTAAAGGAATCTTCAGAGATACGTACCATTAAATAGTGTCATATCGAACTTTGTGGCTTTTATTGTTGTTATATTGAGATGGCATTTTTTGGTATTTCTTCCTTTTTTTTTTTTTTTTTTTTTCTACATTTTCCCGAAGAAACTATCGCTTCCCGCCGAAAAAAAATTTTGCTTAGCGACACCTGGTTCAATCGTTTTCGATATAAGGTCAAACTACGGTATATGAGCTGATGACTGGGATTTAGTGAGCCAATCAGATCGCTAGAAATGCAATATCCGAGGCTGAGAATTTAATAATGTATTATCATTCGTTCATACATAATGAGACTTCACCTGTATAGATTGGATTTAGATCACGGAGGTTATATTATTTTCACAAAATCACCTAAAAGGAGTGACGCCTACTAAAGAGACGATTTTTAGAGAAAATGTACGCTAAATCAGTTCATAAAGGCTGGGATGGAATATGCGGCTACACTCTCCTCTAACGATATCAACAAGTCATTTTCCGGCAACGTTGTATATGAGGTGGGCATATCTACAACAAGTCAACGTATAAAAGCAAGATATAACGTACTATGCGAAAATATGGTTCACCGGCGAGGATTCGAACCCTGGTCTCCTGTGTTCAAGGCAGACGTAATAGCCACTACACTACAGGCGAATGTACAGTGACAGCGGACGAAATAGCACATCTTATTCTTATTACATCATTAAGATCACGGGGTCACTAACTCAACATCACCTGAATATTCCAATTAATATACAACATGAAACAAAGACAGCAGGGAATATTCATAGTGATGTTATAAGAATGTGTGCTATTTCGTCCGCTGTCACTGTAGGTTCGCCTGTAGTGTAGTGGTTATCACGTCTGCCTTGAACGCAGGAGACCGGGCTTCGAATCCTCGGCGGTGAACCATATTTTCGCATATAGTATGTTATATCTTGCTTTAACACGTTGACTTGTTTTGTTCCTTTGATATGACAGGTCATTATAGTGATCCTATGTGGAAATATGGCTACAGTAGGGATATTAGTATGAATATTCCCTGCTGTATTTGTTTCATATCTACTGCACTCTACCTGTAAAGCAAGTAAAGTTGTTGCAATTATCGCATGACACATCGTTCCAAGTATAACCATGCTTGGCACCCAAAGTATGCACACAGTCTTCATTTCTCCAGTTGTTTGGTTGTCTCGGCGCCCAGAACCTAAAGTTGCTCACTTCTTTATTGGTCCAAACAAACGATCCATCAACACTTCTATCATTGAGGCCAATCCAACTTCGTTCGCCGTTATTGCGACGCTGGATGTAGACATTTTCCTCTTGATTGTGAACGGTCACTAGATCAGAGTGCATTGTTGAACAGTTTGATTCAGCGGTCAGCCATGAGGCGCATGCACGGCTTGTGAAGTAGCAGTAACCACCAAAGTAGCTCCATCCTGGTCGGCATATGTCTGTATGAACAGAGGACATCAAAAAATATTCAGTGGTAATTTCTCCTTAAGAAATTGTTCTGTTACCAGGCAACCAATTCTGTTATGATTCAGCCGTGTTAGTCATTAACAGGCGCGTAGGAGGGGGGGTTCGAGGGGTTCGAACGAACTCCCTTTGAAGATCAATAATGGCCGAAGAAAAACTTTTAGATAAAGTTCCTGTCGTCAAAATACATCAACCAAAGAAAAATAGAGATATAAACCCGTTTTTTAGGCCTTATGTCTTATCCACAGTAAAAATAAAAATTGTCAAGAACCCTTGGAGATTTAAAATTTCAATGACGTTTCATTTTGCGGTAAAACCGCATCCGCCCGAAAAAGCCATTGATAAGCATGCTTTGCGATACGTCTTGTTCTCTAAATGCGGCATTGTTCTGAAAGGAAATTCACTTCAAACTTAATAGTTCAAGCCTTGTGAATTTCACGCGCAATTACGTACAAGTTCGCCTGAAAACATTCACTTGTGAATGTGAACGTTCCATATGCGCAATGAGAAGGTTGAAATACTACATGAGGTGTACCATGGGAGAGAGTAGGCTGCCCGCCCTGGCTCTAATGCATATCAAATATGATATGCCTGTCAATCTTGACGAGATAGTCAATTTGTTCGAAGGCCCACACCCAAGAATGATACAGTTTACTAGCTTGGTGTATGACTATCAGCAGATCGAATAGCTATCAAAACTTGACAGGGCGCGGAATGTACATTGAACTTTCTTGTTTAAGTTGAAACAATTATGCCGCCGAAATGATGTATATAGCTTAAAAAGCTGCTGTAAAAATTGTGATTTGCCTAAAATGGGTCTCAAAATGCAGGAAATGAGGTTTCTGGAAACCTACATTTTCAAAAATTTCCGGGCGAGCATGCCCCCAGACCCCCCGAGTAAGAGCGCCTCCGGCGCTCAGCAAGATTTGGGGCTCAACGAACACCAACATCGAAACCTTAGCTACGCGCCTGATTAATTACCTTGGCTAGTCAAATAATTTGATTCAGGCAAATTTTAAAGATTTACACAAACAAACGAAGTCGTCCTCCTCGGTTAATGCATAGCTTATGACGTGCTCTTTAAAGGGACGGTTGTATTATGGGTTATGGCACTGCTGGGATGCGGGTCCGGGAAGTGCGAATGCAGGGACTATAACGGCATCCGAAGTGGTGGCAAAAATGTACGTCATCTTGAATGGTGCTCAAAACTCAACTTTATATAGAAAAAAAAAAACCTCTGCAAATTAGAAATCCTGCATATTCAATGTGCAGAATGTCATCTTCTTCAATACTTTGCTGCTTCTTGATAGATTTCCGGCAGACATTTAATACACAGATGGCATTGTTGGTTAAAAGTTGCTGTCTCGGCCTCTATTAAATATATATCGTGATGATGAAAACAAATAGTTACGAGATTTAACCAAAATAGTGCTAATAAAGAAACATCTACGGAAAGCCTTGAAAAAAATCAGAGAACACCCTAACAGAACTCAACCCCTCCCCCCCCCCCCCCCCCCTCGCACTCAATACTGTTCTGAAACAAGAGTAATAAAATATACATATTTACATTGGTTGGGCCAATTTGGTTTAGGTTTTACTTCTTTATTAATCTGTATATTTGTACATTGCTCATTTCCATTGATTTCTTCAGTGAGCAATTATTCGTCTTCTTTCGTGAAATGATTGATTACTTGTAAGTAAAACAAACAAACAAACAAAAAAAGTATTTTGTACTCTTACCTGACAGGACAGTGTATGATATGGAGAGCGGGTCATACTTTGACACATACAATTCCTTAACACATACTCGAGCTCCTGTGGTGTTGATATACTGTAAAATAAGACAAAATCATATGAAATGTTGCATGCTTTTCTTGTTTGTTCCCTAGACTTCGCCTTTTTTATCACAACTTTGTACCTGCGTAATTTGTGCGACTAAAACTTACAGATTTATGATCGTTCGTAATTGAGCGAGTAACAGAAAATTGTCTAAAATATAATTGGTGCCACGGATGCAGTTTAAACAAACGAAAAAAACAAATAACGTTATTTAGAGAGGTAGACCCGAGCTCTTTGAATGGTACATTATTTATATAGTTCACTCACAGATTGCTATACTGTTTTTCAGCCAGAGTTACTTTTGTATTTCAAAAAGTGTCTCATTGAGTTTAT
Organism: Pavona decussata; assembly: GCF_977016875.1. Classification (NCBI taxonomy): domain Eukaryota; kingdom Metazoa; phylum Cnidaria; class Anthozoa; order Scleractinia; family Agariciidae; genus Pavona; species Pavona decussata. The sequence continues at coordinate 137,481 of NW_028145761.1, read as the reverse complement.
GACCTCGATCGAATCTTTATCTACCATGCCACGTGAGCATTCGTACACTGTTAAAAAAACGATAATTAAAATTTATAGTAATGGCCCTTCTATTGGATTGCCTATTGGTGTCCGGACGCTGCAACAAAGACCGCTACAAAAGCTTGAAATGTTGATTATCATCAAAGCCTAGAAAACTCATGTCACGTTGTAAAATGTGTTCATGAATCATAAAACTCCATGGTAAATTCTCTCCATTTTCAAATGGATTTCTAACAGTTGGTGATATCTCTAACAGGTGAGGTGAACATATTTAGTATAGATTGAGGCGGCTGACCTACCTCCACCCAAGCTGTTATGGAATTGTGCATAGGATCTTGATTTCCACCACTTGAGGAATGGTTTGATGAAACGAAAACGCTCGGAGCATTTTGATATACTTTAGTGAAGTGTATGTCCTATGAAAAAGTCGTAGTGGTTAGAACAGGATTACATTCACTCTCAAACTACTCAATATAATTTACTTTGAAGTTGGCGATCCTGCAGATGTCAAGGATACGTCCAAAAAGGAAGACATACTCTTTTCTCTCCAGCAAAACTTTGCAGTTTAAACTAAAAACGAAGTGCACTGACCTTGCAGAAGGCATTGTTCAAATCAGCAGGAGGAGGCTGAGAGTTTGCAAAATAAACTGAACTGTGTTCCGAGAAGAGAGGCTTGTGAAGAGAGGAAAACGCCAACCAGCTCTAGAGAAAATAAATGAACAAAAATCTAATGAAGAGTAGGTAACACTATCATGTCACTGGGCGCATGACTTAACCATATACAGCGGCAGTTAGAGTTAAGGCTGACTTGATGTTAGACTTCAGAGAAGTAGACCATGCCCGATTTGGTTTTCTAAATGGTGTATGTAGAAATGGGAGAATCCAACAATAGTTTTTAAATATTTTTACGCCGCATCACGTAGATATAATATTTTCCATTTAAAATGATGGATGAAAAGTTTTGAAACACCCATATAGAGTTATTAACCGATAACTCAGTTTTTTACATGTATTCGATGCGCTTCACCTTATTCAAGTGTAAATATTGTGTTCTTAAAAGGGATTTTTCAGGTAATCTTATGAAAACTCAATAAAGAAGACCTTTCACTGAAACCAATTTCTTCCTTACCCTCTGTGCAGTCCCTGAGGATGCCGCATGTGGCACACATGAATTGGGTTAAATCAAAACAACAGGGCAAAACAACAGACATTTGTATGCACTTACAACGTAAATATCTTCATGAGAGCCTGCGTAATTTTGCAGCTCCCTCAGACATATTTTCAGTGAAGATTGGGAGAGGTCCTCCAACCAAACACTGGCAGCATCCCTTTTTAGCCCAGCATGGTGGTGTGCCGCGGTAACAAAAACTGAAGGTGTCTTTGAAAACTCACCCTTTAGATTAATGTAAATAAAAAAAAGTTAGAATAATAACTATGCGGCTTAGTTATACCGATGCTACCTTAACGCAAAAGACGTTTATAGTTTTTAGTGCATCGTTTAAAGCATCGTATGAATATAAAGAATGGATCACGCTGGGGTTTTTTATAAGTCAAATTCGGCCAAGAAGTTTCTTCTTCTTAGGGTTTTGTTGTACGAACCTCAATTTTTGCAGCCGAACAAAACAACAGTTTCTCTACAACTTGGCCGATTCGGATTTTTGAATTTTATTTTTTTTAACGGTAAAATGACGTCATCAATTTGGCGCGAAAATTATTTTTAGAGCTTCGACATGGTCAATCACATTTTTTTAAATACACATACCTTAAGGATTACAAAACTGAAAAAAGATTTGAAATATCTAAACTGAATCAAAAGTTTTGGGCTTCTGAAGTGTGAATTTTCCGCCATTTTGTTACTAAAAATAGCCTTAAATTGAACACTTAACTTCCCATAACTCTTGACTCCAATGAGGTAGTCCAAAAATTTTTCCAGATTTGTTATTCTCTTTTCATGCTGTTTGTTATGTGAGGAACAACTGTGCCGTAGCTCCAAAAAAAAAATTCCCGCCGAATTGATAACGTCATTTTACTGTTGGAAAAACGAAATTCAAAAATCCGAATTGGACAAGTTGAAGGGAACCGCATTGTTTTGTCTGGTTGCAAAGTTTGAGGTTGCTACCACAAAACCCTAAAGAGGAGAAACTTTTTGGCCACATTTGACTAAAAAAATACCCAGCGTGGATGTAATTCCGAGAAAATGCAAAAGGTAGAATAATTACGAATTATGCAGCTTAATTAAACCGATGCTACCTTAACGCAAAATAACTTTATAGTTTTTAGTGCATCGTATGAATATAATTTCCGAGTAAACGCATTGTGTCAATGATACGGACAACAAATTTAAGGAAACGTTGGTATATTATATTTCGATATGATACCATATCATCTTCAGACTAAGGTGACAACAAGTAGCTATGATTTAAATACTGAAAGATGGTAAACTAGCAATTGAAAACATGCGCATGAAAATACAAAACAAGACGTTAATGTCAGGAGAATAGGCATAGTTCTCTGCTAGCTTTGAAACCATTGTTCAAAGATGGTGCTGAACGCTTGATATGGTAGGCTTCTTTGTATAGTAGTAAATTCCAATTATTCAGAAATCCAAATTAGCCCATCGAAGATGGTTGCCACTGAAAATCATGACAAAATTAACATATCATATGACGTCGTCAATTAACGTTGTGGACCTCAAACGACTTTCTATCCCGCAAGTGTCACTGTTGTAGCTTTAGTAAGGTGGGCGCGGAATCCGCCCAGACCCTCCCTCCGCGCACTGAAAACAAAGAAAAGTCAGTTCTAGATATGGTTAAATGCGCACTTCTGTGCTGAGGAAAAAACTTCAAAACAGCTACCTCCCACCCTTTCCATCTCCCCATGTAAACGATTAAAAAAAAAAACTAAAGGAAACGAAACAAACAATTCCCTTACCGAGGGAAGATTCACAGTCTCACAAGTCGTCCCAGTCCACCACTGCGATATGCGCACCTCTCCACTGACACCACCAACTGGAGCTCCCTGATAACCCATCCAGTCAACGGTCACGTTAGCACTAGATTTGCGCTCGTTGAAACCGGCTGCCATTACACAGGCGGTAAATTGATGGTAATTTACGTGTTCAACCCAAGAAACTGCGACATCATGGACAAAGGACTTGTCACTGGTGTCAATGTGATTGACAGTAATCTGCACTTCAATGGGTTTGTCAGGATAGAAAATGTAAGGTTGGAAACGGATTACTTCACAATGGGAGTACCCCAGTGATGGAATGTGTGGCATGTGACGACGACCGCGTTGAAATGGAAATCCTGTTATCATGATACAAAACGTAAATCGGCTTAAGTGATTGTAAATAAATTGTTGTTGTGGTTAAAAAATATATCAGTAAAAATGACTGTCGATAATATTTAAAAATAATTGCCAGACATATAAGGACGTAATTGCTGGTTTTCCATGTAAACGCAAGTGGGACTTTTGAAATGCTTCATTGGAGGACATAATCTTTTTCCGCTACTTTAAGGTTTGAGAAAAAAGTAATTAACTAAGAATTGTATCATTTCGTCAAACTCATGCTTTGCACGCGTTCCACAATGAGTTCTTTAGTATTCGCCTTTTCGCCCGTTTTTCCCGCCATCACGTCCTTCTTTACGTCAAAAATCCGATCCCAGCCAAATCGTTAAATTTTGTTTTTGGATTTATAGAAAATTGGCAATATGAATGTTTGACCGCGTAATCCTCGTTTGCTTTTGTAATATGAAATGCTTGTCAATACATCAAGTCATGTCAAATTCTAACCTTGTATTTTCTATTATATATCCCTCGCGATGCCCGTATCTCCACCCCTCAAGAAACATAGAATAGCGTACCACCCTCCCGATTAATTGTGATGCTTCCCACTCCTTTTCGCATATCGAACACCACTCCCAAAATAAGCCAGATACCGCACACCGCCAAAACTGTTCTGGTTATCTTTGACTATAAAATAAAATGACTTCAAGTTCTTAAAGGGAACCTCTACTCCGAAAAGAGCTGGACGGTAAATTGTTGGAAGTAATGTTTAAATTTTAAATTTTAGTTTAAGAAGTAGAAATAACATTCAAGTGTGCTTAAAATTTGATATGACTTGAACTAAAATTTACAATTTAGACAGTATTTCCAACCATTTACCATTCGTTTTCGGAGTTTCTTAGCTATTTGAGGTTTATACGACTTGGAACTAGTTCACGATAACTTTTAGAGGAACTCCAGCGTTGTGAATGTGTCTAAGTGTCACATCTCTCCTCTAATTTCGTAATATTAGTGCCCCGATGCGCATCTTTTAAAGTCACCGTGTACCTTCAGAGAGAAAATTTTTGGATTTTCATTTTTTTAGATAAAAATAAACTTCCCGGTAAGTTCTTGCAAACAAAAAAAGAATTTTCGAAAAATAGTGAGTATTTGCCGAGAAATTGGGACGTAAGCGATTTCCACCGGAAGTTAAATTTTACTTTGATTGGCAACATATTGCTGCCGGTGTAACCACCCGTTGCAATATTTGCGCGAACGGTCTTTCTATAGTCTTGAATCTCTCACGTTCTCGCACTTCGAATATCCTGTATTTAGTGGAAGAACTTCTTTTGTTTGAGTACGACACTGACATAAAAGAAGACAAAAGCTTTAAGCTACACTTTAAAGTAGGTAAAGGTCTTAAAATCTTCCAGCGAAGCGAATATTTGAAGACGCACTTGTTAATGTTTCAATTCGCGAGTCCGTGAATCGCGCTTTATGACCTTCCTTTTTTTTATTTGCGGCTGAACGTTATCAGATCACTTGTGTTCGGGTGCGTAAAACTTACAAGTTTCGGCAAGCGGAAACAAAACAAAAAAGCAATTGAAAAATAACGCTAAGAATCATGTCCTATGTCTTGATCTTTTCTCACGTCGCCCGTCGCTATAAGATAACTAGTACTGTCAAGGGAAAGCCGCCGCTTTTGCTTGTAGCGTTTTCACAAAGACTTACTGTATTACGGTAATTTCCAAAGCGTTAAACGGAGTCTACTCTTTTAAACGATTCCGTTTAAACGTTTTCTTACAAGCGTCAAACGGATGCTTGTTTCCTATTTGCAGCATTAACAATTTGGGACTTTCATTCAAGAGCGAATTTTCACCCGAACTTTCGATAAGCAATTTCGAAACTTCGCTATTCTCAACAATATTTCGCTCGAATAGATTTATTCGCTGGCTTTTCGACTGAAGAGCAGCAAGAATTTTCGTTTTGACTGAGACAATACATGCGTTTACGGTGGTTCACCGATAATGCCCAGGGAGGAAGTAAGGCCATTCCCATGATGCACTGCTTCCAACTATATTATCACCGGTCGTTGCTCACGTGATCTCACATTTCGACTCAACCACAATGAATGCAGTACGCATTGTCGAGCGCTCCGACCGTCCTTTTGAAGTAAACAAGCTAGTTTATCTTCACTGTATCGATGAGAGGACCAAGAAATTTGTACCAATTACAATTTTCCTGTGTATGGAAATCTTATATGTGCTTGGGCAAGCCGCAAGTTAGTTTTCCGAGCGAGCTTGCTGTTCGACGCATTGGTTGTTTTGTGTGGAGCGCGGAGTCTGAAGGGAAACTGTCGGCTGCTCGAAGTCCAGTACTTCTGAATGTGAAATCATCCTGTTATTTCACGGTAAGTAATAATATTTCCTTTATCTTATACGTTATTTATTCGCCATTTCCCCTTACCGCCGCAGTTCGATTCGTACTGTATAAATGTCGCTTGCGTTTGTTCTACATATTCTTCAATCGTTTCACCACTAAGCTTTAATTTTAATAAAAGTTATCGCACCTATAATAATTTGCTTGTTCTCCCGACTCTTCAATAGGAATCTACTGAAAGAAAAATTTCATTTATCGTCGATTTCGACATTGTGTCTTCCACAAGCGCCCCCACAAGATTTCCTCAACCAAAATCGATGGAAGAGTTGGAAAATTCTTCGGCGGAAGATCCCCTTGCCGATTGCTGGCCGTGGCTCGAATTTACGACATGCCAGTGTAAATTTCCTGCTCTAGGAAGTGTCCTCATAAATTCAGTTAGGCCTGATATTGACAGTGTGTACGAAGACGGATCATCAGAGGACGGATCGGAGCATTCAGATAAGGAACAAGGCCGTGAAGAACACGAAGAAAATTGTGTAGCTGAGCTAGACGACGAGCAGGGTGACGAGGAAGAGGATTCAGTTCCAGTGTTTACAGAGTATGTCGGATTACGTGGCAGTTCTTGGCACGAAGACTACCAGAGCACTCTTATGAAGTGCTGAGATAAACTCTGCAGTAAAGAGGAAATTGAACTGAGAGCCCTGCCCGAACCTGATAATGTGAGGGAGAAAAATGCACTCATTATTCAAGCCAAAGTCAATGATCAGTGGGATAGGAGTGGATATATCCCAAAGGAACAAGTGCAAAAGTTTACTGTGGCTATTAGAAACAATGAAGTAAAAATTATCAAATTCAAAAACATTAAATGCCAGGCTCTAATGTCAGACGCTGCTACTCGGGTCTACGCAGCATCAGTATTAGTCACCAAGACTTGTAAATGGTTGCCTCGTGATAACCAGTATAATGATGACATTTAGGTCCTGAGTCGTGATTTACATGAGCCAGTCTAGCACGGGTACTGAGAACCTGGCTATCCGGGATGAGCAGGTTCTCATGTGCTGAGATCCCAGCAAACCAAGCCAGCCTGGTTCATGTAATCAGGCCATAAAAATATACTTTCCTCTGCCCATTGCCAGCAGTGTGGAAGTTCTTTACATTGTTAATGTAGGGTAAGGGGGACATCACATCAAACTCCCAGCAAAGTTGCACCAAGTAAAGTCAATCAATATTGGTAGTTGATCGATAAATGTGCCATCAATTACTGACGATTGGTAAAATAGATGAATCCATGTTATAAATTTATTCGCACACTGACTACGTGTACAACATGACAAATAGAATCGTAAACTATCAATGAGGATGGCACACTCCACAACGTTGCCTGTACTGGCCCTGTGTAGATTTGGATTTCCAATAACTCAGTAGGGCAGTCATGATAATACCGAGTTGGACATTTCATTCTTAGCGAATTTATTAGTGAATTTCTACTCGTCCAAAAGGATTGACACTTTCCAGGGGGGGGAACCATCAATGATCCCCATGCTCATTGTAGCCATAAATTGTTTAAAATTTTGTTTGGAATTTGTTATATTAAATTAGGAAAATGATGTCAGCTTGCAAAATTGTGAGGCAGTTTAGAAACCACCATTTTTTGTTTAAAGTAACCATTGGAGTAAAGGAAATAAACTGTCCAAACAACTCAACAGATGAACCATTTTTCTTCCACAATAGGCCATTTAGAGTTTCCATTTGCATGTGTCAAAGAGAGGCAAAGTCCAAATCCTTTGTTATGAAAATGACTCTTATTTGCAAGTGACTAAAAATCATTTTCATATGAAAGGTTTTGCACTTGCCTCGCATAAACAGGAAAAAGGCAAGTCTGTAAATTCCTGTTAATTTGTTTGATCCTCTGAATGTTCAAACATACAATTAAATATCGTATCAGAGTAAGAAATCCATAAAGATATATCATTTTCGACTGTACATAAACAGTATGTTTATTTCAACTTACACAAGATTTACACAATATCACATGGTGTCACATACAGGTCACCAGTTTGAACATTGGAGGTAACTATGGTAACCTTTCACCAGCTTGGTAAATCATGTTTAGTCTTCAATGACTGACTTAATTTCGTTTTTGTGTTAATGAGATGTTCATAGCTTACTGGCTAGTCTATTGGTATAGATGTTTCCAATAAATCTTATCCCCAAGAAATCTCCAAAAAAAGGCTGTGGAGGAGGCAGTATTAGTATAACTTGTCAGATTGATTAAATGACAGGAGGTAAATCAACGTCAAATCGATGAAATCTTTGCCTGGTTGACACTCTATCTCTTGCTGGTAAGAATGACCTTCCTGCAGTGAAAATTGAGCTGTCTTCTCTTGTGTTTCGCACAAGTCGGTGAAGCCGGTATGGATTTTTAGCAGGGTTATCATTTGCAGCATCATTAAGATTTGTACTTGTATTCGTGTAAGGAGGATTATCAGCTGTTGACCAAACTATTTTCAAATAATTCTTATATTGTCTGAAAAAAGTTATGATTATTGGTGGCTTTCGAACCAAAAGACAAGGAGGCACTCAGTTGTCAATGTGGTGGTATGATTGGACAATATTGTTGAAAATATTTCCCTATTTTTTTTTTTTTTTTTCATTATGCCATCTGCTCCAAATTTGAAAATCATTTCTAGTCTCCTCAAGTGCACATAACTTTAATTAGTTCAATTTTGGTCTTCATGTGCATACCGCTCAATTTTTCTCCATTTGAATTTGAACTCTTTCAGTGTAAAATTAGGCCTAGCCAGCTGTGGCACATGCAAAAGAGGCATTCTAGATCATCAGTTTCTGAACCATGGGGGTTCTCTTCATAGACAATCTCCACATTTTGGCAACGCCGAAACTCTTGACACTCAATGTTGGTTGTCACCTCAATCACAGTTTCACTGGAAAATCCTCTGATGCCACTGATGGGTCTAGACCAAAAAACAAGAGGAACAAAACCTTATTGTCAAGTATTTCCTCAACGAAAAAGCAGTCATGCTCAATCATAGTATTGAGGATGGTAACCATTAACTCCTCTGGCTCATGGCCACTGGAACTAAGCTAGAAATAACTTGTGTGAGAAGGTTAAAATTCATTTACTCCTTGTTCACTGCCAAATTAAATTAGAGTCCCTAATGATGCCTTGCTTATGGAAATGTGTTAATAGAACCAAGTCAAGTTTGTGTCATAAAAAACTGAAATAATTACTATTATGAAAAGTTCTAAGTTCACAATACTGAAGAGGAAATGCAATGAAAGGGAAAAATTCAAACAGTCTAAACAAATGTTTCAAGGTCTTCTTTTAGGAAACATGATTTAAGCAATTGTTTCAAATTACAAACTTGATCATCAAGAAATTGACCTGATCCATAACAAAACACAGTAATATATAAAGAATTGTACTTGTTAATCTGTTTAAAGATCAGAGTGGATTTACAGATGACAATAATAAATGGATAAGCTTCATTGTTATTAAATGTTGGTTCATGTACAGTGTCCTACCTCTGATAGAGGCCTTTCAGTCAACAGGGTTTTACTAAACGCATCACACGTACAATGTACCGTTGATCGCTTTTAGTGTTGTCGCACTTTCTATGTGATGTCTTTTCCCCGAACTGGAATCGTCCATTATCTAGAACGAAAAAGCACGAACATAAACAACATTGCTTCTCGACATTTCTCATTTCTACCGAAAACAGCTCAGGGCAGGACGAAAATTGCAATAAAACAAGAATAAACAGTCCAAATTTCGCGTCACAAAGAAAAGAAAGCGAACCGCTTGAACTACATGATGCAACAAGGCGAAGTCGCAGTGAAAGCAGTTTGCCCTTGCGACACCATTCAACAGTGAAAGTAACCATTCGCGCCATATTTTCAGGGATTTTCAGTCAATATTTGCCCCAATAAAACGTGAGTACATTAGGGTACATTTCGAATACTTTAGTTCTGTGTTCCTCAAAGCAAAGATTTAACGCTTCAATGGGCAAATGTATTCCATATATTATTGAAGAAAACGATTTTCGCATACCTTTGTGAAACGATCATAGACAAACAATGGCGTCTTCACGGCATGCTGCCCACAAACAAAGCCCTAGAAAAATAATACAGCACAATCATTATTCCTTCAATTCCTCATCAATAAGTAGTGGAAATGACAAAATACAAAAATCAGGGGAAAACTTACCGAAATCGACTTCCGTGAACAAGATAAATCCAGATGAAAAACGATGATTTTACGCGCGAACCACAACGATTTCTCTGCGTGGCATCATTGAGGCGAGCGTTTTTGACGCTAAGCATCATGGGTAGGGCCTTATTTCCTCCCTGGATAATGCCGTAGCCCTGATAATTTTACCCTCCTCAGCCACTTCTTCTTCGGCCCAACAGCTTTGCTTGATGAGGTCGGCTTCAGTTCCCATTTCGTTTTTCCCATAATCATTGCAGATTACAAAATCGACGTACTCGTACAACAAACACCGCAGATATCCAACAAAATGGTGAATGAGTTGATTACTCTGGAACGCAAGTACGTGCAAAACTGCGATTTTCACAGTAGCTTGCAAAATGATTGGCTAATTTTCCATAAAGGCGTTAGGGGGCGGTACTTGTTTGTGTACCAAGAATTTTTTTTCAAGCGCTGTTTTGTCAAATTTTAATTTTTGCTTACAGAGGACATTTTCAAGAGTTATAACTCAACAACGATTTGGCCGATTTCAGTAAAATTTGGTCGAGATGCTAGAAAAATATATAACCAACAAAAACGTGTCGGGGAATTCGATAATTCTAAAAATTCTTTCCTTAAAAGCCATTTCCGTGCGTTCACTCCGCATGGTTTTCTCGCAGTTTTGAAAATGTTTTGTAACTTTTGAACGAAATCGAATCAAGGAAAACCCCGACACGTTTTTTAAGCTTTTGGGATCCTGACCTGGAGAAAAAAAAAAACAAACTTCCAAAATATGAAAATCGCATTGAGTCGGAACTCTTGAACGATGACCTGGACTTTCAAGTTCCGACTTTACGGAAAACCTGGAAATTTATTTTCTTGGAAAAGCAATGACATATTTGAATACCCAGTTCTATAAGCCTTAATTTGATATAGGGTTTTGGGTATCTGTGATGTCACTGAGAGGCGCTGTATCCGTTTAACTGAAGCCACCCCTGAAGGTACACGGTAACCTTAAAAGAGTATAATGCTGTAGTCATTGTTAAGTAAACGTTGCTTATTATTGGTTTACATAATGTCTTTTTACCGTCAGTCTTCAAAGACGTATCTAAAATTCAACCTATATGTAACTAGTCATACCTTCACAGCTGCCAGGATGTTGAACTGTGAAGTTCAGTTGCAGCAGACACATTTCCTGTTCAAACAGGCACTTGTTGTCATAAGTAGTACCATTTGAGGAACAGATTGGTTCTTGAAATGAGGGACAGTTCTCAACACTGACACACTGAGCATCGGAAGGCCCAAAAGCCTTACAAAGACAGTGGTAATCGCACGTGACGTCTAAACATGGATCCAAGTCTAGAAATATGTGCAAAGGAAGGAATGTTACGAGAAAGTAAAACATCCGGTTGGAAGCAGTAGGAGAGCGTGTAGATTTGAAATTGGGTTTAGGAAGGATGAATATAAAACATCGCATGTATCTGGCTTGGTATTATGGCAGATATCAAAACCCGAAACGCTCAAAGGCAAAATACATTCTTTTCGACCCCCTCGACATGGAAACGTGTACAAGGGTAAATTAGTATTAGCTTCATATATGCTCTGTTTGTATCTGCAATGGTATATAAAAGAGCTTGGGAAAATATTTCAATGTATATGACATTCATTTCTAGTTTATTATGATCTGACCATGAAGCCATGCTATCCACTGTCAATAACATAGTACTTTCCCACCACTTCCTCAAAGAGACAACTTACCGATTTGGGTACACGAGCTCAACACTGTAAGTGTGGGTCGAAGAACAGATAGATTTTAATTCGTGCAATAAAATTTGTATGGTTTGCATAAAAAGATAACGTCAATGAGAATTTGTCCTGGCCTAAGACTTTGTCCTTGATTATAGCTATGATAGAATCCTGAGAAACAATTGTTGCTTGGTCTTTATTTACAACTGGTTTTACGTACCTCCAATAACCACGTAATCTACTTGGATGGCGTCTTCGTTGTTGACATCATTGATATAGTGTTTCACACAAATTTCTGTTTCCATTGTGGATGTGTGCTAAAATTGAACAGAATTGTTTCATTTTGGGGGTTAGAGATAGCAGTTATGTAAATTGTAATGAGATTTTTTATGTGCTATTCAAGCAAAAGCCACTACATTTTGGGAACTTTCCCATACAATTAACTGGCATTTGACAAAATTTAAATATCCTTGGTATTTGATTTCTCCGTAACAATCATAACCTTAAGGCTATATAGGCCGAAAGGGAAGATATTCTACCCGCGCTGACTTTGAACGTATATCACTGTCCATTGCGGACTTCAAATGATACATTTTGTTCTTGGTACTATATGTCTACCAAGTCTCTTAGTTATGTGGCCGATCGAGATGGAGCTAAGAGACTTCTGTCTTGGCAGACTATATCAATGCTAGAGTTGCATCATTTATCTTTTTTGCCACTTTAAAGTTCACATTTTTTTATATCTTAGTTGAGTTTCTTTGCTTTTTGAAAACATTATGATTGATTTTTGAGCTTGTCCACCAAAAACTACTTACTACAAGATCCAAGAAAGACCTTGTTCGAAAATTATAGTTTTGCAATAAG